>NC_059328.1:62637500-62772500 GCF_018350155.1 Leopardus geoffroyi
CAAGAATCAGTGGAGGCAGAAAACACCAAACCATTCTTGAACCAAGTAATTCCAACTAGTCTACTGCCAGTCAGTTTTTCACAGTGTGTCTTTGTAGATTTGAAGCGCCCCAAGAGTCACGTTAGTCATAGCTGTGACTAAATTAGATACTCTTCTGAAAGATCATGGTCCCAGGAGCATATTATCTCAGCAGGCAGAATTAAAAACCACATCCACAGTAAGTTGGAGGAATAAAAGAAATAGGTCACAAATAGTTTGTTTTTTTTTTAATCCACTGTCATAGTTTGTTGGCTTACATGCTTTTTAATTGTTTTCCAGGCCTTCACATGACTTTGGTCAATTTTCACCTGTTCCTATAATGGAAGGGAAATAAAGAATTCAAAGTTCTAAAGTATTTTTTTAATTGGAAATTCTTTCTGAATTGAGATTTATTTCTCATATCATATACTGGAAGATACTTGTGAACTAGAGGAACAGAAGAAACCCTTTAAATACAGTGTTAATGTTTCCTGTACTATTCACTATAACTCTGTCAGAAAGGCAATCCTTTATTGCCCCCAAATGAAGGTGGTATGTATGTGGTCTTTTCTATCTGTAGATGGACAAAATTAATACTTATGGTCAAACTCAGAGAAAACTGTCATTAATAAAACTAGTAAGATTCAAGATATGTGAAAGTCAGTGCATGGCTTGCATGGCCTAGAATCAGACTGACAAGCATGACCCCTATAGCCAGAGTAGTCAGCGTGAGCAGAATAAAACACAGTGAAGTGACTGAGACTGTGACCAGGCAGAGGTCCCGTACAGGGGACCTGTGATCTATGTTATGGGGTATGTATCTAAAAAACATACAACCTTGCCAGCAGAAGGGAGTGAAAAGGGCCCTGCAAACATAATTCATAAAGGTATAGATACAGAGAAAAATGAAAGAAGCATAGTAAATGCAGGCCAGAAACAAGAACAGCCACCATAAATGATGCAGGAACAGAAAAGATTCACAGAAGTGTTGCCCCTATAGGAAGAGAACCTTCATTCATTCATTCATTCATTCATTCATACAACAAATATGTATTGAGCACCAACCATGTGTTAGATAAATAAGGTTACAAAAATGAAAAAAACAATCCTTGCCTATAAGGAATATAGTGAGGAAAGAAACACATCTAGTTAGCATTAGGAGGAAGGAACTCTGGGAATGCCTGGGAGTATGTTATATTTTTCCAGAAACTAGATGTCTAAGGACTTTTCTTAGCAGACAAAAAAGGGGTGGGTTCTAGCAAGAAGGAACAATATGTTCAAAGTTTCAAAAATTTAAAAAAGTAATCAATTTTAGGGGAACCTAAATTGGCACATAATGGCTAGAATATGATATGCAATGGAAGCTATAGTAGATAATAAAGCTAGACTGAAACATAAAGGTTACAATCTGAAGAGCTTTGAATGTCAAGCAAAGAAGTTTAGGTTTTAGTTTTTATAGCTATTGAGGAACAATTAAAATTTTCAAGCAGAGGAGTAACAACATCAGATTTTCAGGGTAGAAATGTCATTCTGGTAGAAGTGGAGATAAAGAAGGACAAGGACAGCAGGGAGGTTACAACAATAGTATAGGGATGTTAAGTATAGGGATGTCAAGAGCTGAACCCAAAAAAAAGTAGAGGGATGAAAATGAAAAGAAGGAAAGTTTTAGGCAGCAGAATTGATAGCGTGTTTGCGCAAAGGAGAGTGAAGGATCTAAACAAAGTCCATATTTCAGGCATGGGCAACTGGTGGTACCTGGGGCTGTTCACCAAAGTAGGACATACTGGAGAAAGAGTAGGTTTCAGGAAAGATGATGAATTAGTTTAATTTTCAGTACACTATATTTACATGCTTTTGTGACAACTAAGTGGAAAGAACATATAATTAGGTCTATGCAGAAAGAAATCTACATGACATAGAGGGGTAGGAATTGAAATAAGCCAGATAATGAAGAAACTAAGAATTGAAAAGAGGATGGACCTACCTGTACTAAAGTCAGAGTTCTTATTAAAAATGAAACAAAACAAAATGAACGAACAAAAACAAAATTCACTTAGTATGCTCTGACTAGATAACACTGATGGAGGACTTAATAAAAGATATTAGGTGAAGGATTCTCAAGGCTAAGGAATAAAGCCCGCCAGTTTCTCCATCAAACCCCACCAACACCAGGAACTTGACTTCACTGAAATCACTGAAATCAGCCAGTGATACTCATGTCTCAGAAACCCTACAAATACAGGAAAATTATCACCACTCCTGCTCTACCACCTTCACCAGAAAAACCGTAAGCTTCATTTACAGCATCTTACTCAAAAGCCTAAGTCAAAGGTAACTTAAGTGCAAGGGAAATTTGGAATTTAAGTTATGATATATCCCTTAGGGAAGAGGAAAAAAGGGGGGGCTCAAACTAGACCAAAGTGAACAATAGAACAAATGGATCAGAGAGGGAAAAAAAGGGATTGTACTTTTGAGACAGAAAGAGATTTTTAACTCTATGGAGGGGGTTAGTGAACATAACAATAAAAACAATCTATTCAATCTATTCAATATGACTTGATCTAATCAAATCTATTTTATCAATTATTATATACCACACACTCTATATACACTATTTCTAAGCTTCATAAAAATGCTTTATGGCAGGTGCTACTATCTCCATGTTATAAATGACAAAAGAAGAATCACCGAAGTGAAACAACCATTATCACAGAGCTAGTAAATGGCTAAGCCAAGACTTGAGTGTAAGTCAGTCTGATTTCTTACCCCCTCTATGCTCTTCTGTCAGAATGCTATCTACATAGAATACCTGTAGTTAGGTAAACATTTATATATGAGTAGTGTCATAAATTTATTTACACTTTAACTGTAAATTTTAGGGTGTTTTTTTTTCCTAAACAATTACTTTGATTCTATAAACCACAGTCAGCGACATCTGTCTTGGACACTACTGTAAAAAAGTGTCTAAGCCCAAGTGAATGCCAATGAACAAGAAATCAAGAAATGTTTCCATTCAGAGATGGCCACAGGGTTGACAATGTCACACAAGTGACTCTAGACATGGAGGCACATGGAGATTTGGCCTAGGAAGGCTACAGAACTACATCCTCCTATGAATGGGAACATTGAACCAGGCCATCATCCCACTCTTTTGTACTCCTACAACAAAGAAGATTTTTCCTGACCAAGGAAGGCCCTTCTGATAATACACAATAAAATGGTCCTGCCATTTTTAAAACTTCCAACAAGTTTATCACCAGAATATATTTTTACCTTCTGAACCTGCATTAGTTTTTGTCTTCCAAAGAGTTAAAAGATATGCTTCTGTGTTCTGGCTGAAACATAATGTTGAGAAGGTTTATGAAAGGTCATGAGAGTAAATCCACATGTGGGAGAATATGAAGGCAGCAAGATAATTCCCTGGTCTGATTCTGCCACATTTAAATTTTTCTAATCATCCTTGAAGATTTCAATAATGTGGACTTATTTCTGTATAATGTGTGTGTGGTAAAAATGATTCAGTTCACATGAACAACCCTTTCTTTATTATCAAAATAAAAGCATACTTGATGTGCCTCTATGTTTATTGCAACATTATTTATAATAGCCAAATTATGGAAACAGCCCAAGTTTCCATCAACTGAAGAATGGATAAGGAGGATGTGGTATATACATACAATGGAATATTATTCAGTCATAAAAAAGAATGAAATCTAGCCATTTGCATAGATCTAAAGAGTATAATGCTATGCGAAATAAGCCAATCAGAGAAATACAACTGATTTCACTCATATGTGGAATTTAAGAAACAAAGCAAAGGAACAAAGGGGAAAAAAAGAGACAAACCAAAAAAACAGCCTCTTACCTATAGGGAAAAACAGATGGTTACCAGAGGAGAGGTGGGAGGGGGGATGGGTAAAATAGGGGAAGGGGATTAAGAGTACACTTATCTTGATGAACACTGAGTAATGTATGGGACTATTGAATCATTATATTGTACAACCAAAACTAATATAACACTATATGTTAGCTACACTGGAACTAAATTTTTTTTAGAAAATAAAAAGGCATACTGGAGTGATATATTTAAAAGTTAAATTGGATCATGTGACACCCTGCTTAAATCCCTTTCATTGCTTTTGTAAGAGAATCCAAACTCTTTGCCACAACGAAAAAGGCCCTACATGCTCTGACTCCTGCCAACCTCTCTAACCTCTTCTGGCATCACACAATGCTTTAGCTCTATAGGTCTCCTTTTGATTTCTCAAAAGCACCAAGCCCTTCCCCACTCTAGGCTTTTACATGTATTTTCTCTCTACTTAGAGTGCTCTTAGCCACCTCTCTGCATGACTGCCTTTTTCTCGGCCTTTGGGATTCATCTCAGATGCTGCCTGCTCAAAAGGCCCTTCCTTTATCACCCTATCCCTAATGTTCTACTCCCTGTCTTCAACATCGCCTAAACTCTCCGTTACTTAGACATTTCAACAATAATACCTGGACATTTCTCCTGAAGTACTTATCTCAATAGATTTATTTGTGTATTTATCTGTTTATCACCTCTCTCACCCAACAGAATACAGATCCATGACAACAGGGATATCACATATTTGCACTGTTGCATCCTCAGTACACCTGGCAAGTAGCAGTCACTCAATAAATGTTCACTAATGGAATAAATGAAGCAATGAAAGAAAAGAATCAGTGTGGTTTGTGCTATGCACCCTTCCTTAAAGTTGTATAGCTTTTTATTCTATGCCACAGCTTATTATCCTAGTCACAGCTAATAAATGTTCTTATACTTCCTGGTTGGTTTTTAAGCCCTGTTTCTTCTATCAGTAAGAACATCTATCCTGGTTTGAATCTTTTCCTCAAGGCTTGCAACTCAAAAGCTACTGAATCCCTATTCCACCCTCAGCTGTTTGGAGAACTTGGGAATTTATTCTATGGTCTACCCTTTGTGCCAGCTAGAATTTAATGCACTCTGTGATGTGATCTGTTACTTCAACGTGGCCATTGTTAGTCACTGGCAAGGCAGTAAGACTTCCCCAAATTCATTTCATATGTAGCCTTGGTGCCAAAAAAATGTCTCAGGAGTGCTGAGGAATTATTTCAGAGGCTCCTTAAAGCCACAGATTTGGGAGTACCTTGCTTATTTATTCTGAATAAATTAGTTCCTTGGGATATGAAATCATCTAAAAATGAAAATACAGATTTATTCATACAGGTAAGGATTTTTCTTTTCAATAGCTGGGCAAGAAATTCCTTTTCATAAGTCCTACTCCCTTAAAAATTAACCACTGTGCCCACAATACCAACTATGAAAATTCCCATCAGGTAATTATAGCTTTAAAAAAATCTCAAATGTTATGAGGGAGAAGCTAAACTAAAGAGTGCAGAACAGAGAATGCAGAGCAGAGCATTCTTGTGCATGTGCTTAATGGCACTTAGGGGCATGGCTTTTCATGTAGTATAAAGCTTATTTTCAAAATAATTTCCTTAATTGTACTTCTACTTGAAGGGACAAATTATATTTGATAAATGATCTTCTTGTGCAAAACATCCCAGGATAGGTATTCAATATCATATAGCACTCACTCTCATGGTATCCACTCTTTACAAAATAGACTAAAACAGTATTTGAAAGAAACACCTCCTCATCATGGCTGAGAGTGATTTTAAAATGGCTATCAGACAACCAAAATCTGTTCTTTCTAAAGAAACTCAGTGTTTGCTATGTAAGATAAACATTCAAAGTTGCTAATCATAAGATACATACTCTTCAGGTACATAAAATCCTCATTTTTTACTTAAGTATGTTTGTAATGGATAACAAGTGTTGTATACTTTACGATTAAAATATACAATAATGATTTCCAGTACTGTCACATCAAAACATCCCTGTCCTTAGTCTAGCTACTGTGAAAACACAACATATATCTAGCCTAAAAACTAAAAATCACTTAAGGCCTTTTGTTCCTCAGCCCCCACATGTCCCCAATCATTTACTGACCCCTTAATATTCCAAATGCAGTTGCAATTCACAGCAGTGTGTGTGCATGTGTGTGCACGCAAGTGTGTGTGTGTGTGTGTGTGTGTGTGTGTGTGTGTGTGTGTGTGTGGTGTCTGGCTGGATAATGATGAGCTAAGCTTAATTACATCATTAGGCAGGAGGCCGCAGATCTCCTGCTGCCTTAAGGGACTGATTGGAATTTTAAAATATTATTTTCACTTAGTGGAATTTAAATTAAATAAATAAGTTCCATTAAAAGAGAACCATGGTACATTTGCTGTTGATTTTTGTCCGTTTACAATTGTGCTAGAGGCTGAGGTACCCAAAGCGGTATACAGTTATCGTCTTACAAACTCCTAATTACACCCTTTAAAATATAACTGACAAGACTTTTTCTGTTGTGCCAGAATAAACTTATTTTTTAAAGTATCTTCCTTTTATTTCACTTCTAATATATTTCCCTAACATTATTCTGTACCTCCCAAATTACTGTTTAATGTAAGTCATTACTGTATGATGAATGTGTTATGTTTTTTTACATTTTTACATATTTATTTCATGGTGCCATTTATGGCCCTATCCCGCCAACCACTGCAATCTGAAGAACACAGAGAGCTAACATGTTTTGTTCTGAGTTATTTCTAGGTAAGTCATGAGAAAGGTGAAAAGATAGGAGAACTTAGAAATCTGACTTTTGGTCCTTGAAAAGCTGAAAGCATTAGATAAGTTCCCTTAGTACTCCCATTCAGAGTCAGACTACTTCTCCTGCATGTAAGCAAGGTTATAAAATTGTCTCTATCCCTTCTAATTAAAGACCTGAGAAACATGAATTTTAGGTTACTTAGAGAGTCGGGGTCGGGTTTGAGGCACCACAGGCCACCCAAGGAAAATCCAGCTGCATCGCATTTGAAGCTGTCCTATCATAGTCTGGAAAAAATGTTCCAATCTTAAAAATATGTCTAGACCACTTTATTTCACCCCTATGTGACTCCCAGGTGAAGTGGGGGGTGGTGGGGATGGATGGGTAAGATAAGGGTGGCAAATGAGCATTCTACATGAAAAGTCTTTTCCAAAAGGAACCCATCAGTCTCTAAGAAAGCTGACTTATATTTTTTAAAAAAACTCTGACATTACAGATCATGTGTGTAATCCCTTCATCAGTCTGTGGTAGGGAGTTTCATACCCTGCCTACAAATGAAGCATATGGCAAAGGTCCTCCTCTAACTCAGGGATTCAGGAACGGCTCCAGGCACGCTGGGGGCAGAATGTCTTTACAACGGCCTCACTTCCCCATAGGCATGCCCCTCCTTTTCAAAGCCTGTGCCCCCATGATCCCCAGATCTTCAGATTCTCATGTGCAGCAATTTGCCTGGGTCTGTTCTCCCCAGCAAAACTACCCCCAATTTAGGATACATCGATTCTCTATGATGTCTTATGAAAATTTAACTGCATTCACTTAAGATCCTACTTAGATAAACTTAACATTTCTGTTTAGGGACAAAAATGGGTCTTGGCTAAAAATGCCTTAGAATCTTGGACTTTTGGGGAATGGGACCTCAAATGTTATTTTACAGATGAGGAAGCCAAATTCCCAGAGAAGGTGTCTAATTTCCCCAAGGTCACACAGTTACTTAATAATTTAGCTGGGGCTAACATCTCTGTTTCTCAATTCCTAATCCGTTGTTTTTAATCCATGGCATCAAGCTGCTTAATTTTTCAGCCTTCTAGGGAAATCTTATCATCTATACAAAGGTTTTCTAATTCCTTGACCAAATGAATATGAGATGGGAGATTTAGGCTCTGATACACACCCTTAAGAGGTAATGTAAACAATCCTCTGAGAAATTGTCTCTCTAAAACAAATCTTTACACCACACAACTTATTTAAATGAATTGCTTTGCATTCCTTTTCATTTGTGGCTGGCAATGCCATCCTTTAATCACAGGAGAGGAGGGAGGGACTGCAGGAGTTTCTTCTAGAAATACTGGTAAAAGTCACTCCCTGAGAAGCAGGGAAGAAACACTGACTCTGGTGTTTGGTTAAGTGAGTCACTTAATGGCCGAGGTAGGGACTACCTACATATCCCCTTATGCCATCCCATTAACACACAAGAGTGTGCATGAGTGCAGGAGGGTGTCATTAGGGTAAATGAACGGGGTTTAGGGATTAGTGCTGTTAACGCTGCTGCCTGCTGATAGGAAGACAAGGCAATCTCAACCTGTTAAACAACCTACCACCTGGGAAGTTGAACTGCCCACAGTCAGCAGAGACCGGCATGGTATTGAGAATGAGTTTCAAAAAAAAAAAAAAAAAAAAAAAAATCTGAACCACAGGGATATCATTAAAAAAAAAAAAAGGATGCAGAGATATTTTTCAAGGAAGAAAGAAAAGATGGGAAAACCAACAGAATTAACATATTAAGCTATTTTATAAGACTTAAGAGTACTGTGATATGATTTGATCCTAAAGAAAGTATTTGATACAGATATGAAGTATTTCAGCTTTTCTAATATTTCTATTATATAATTTGAGAAGGTCACCTTGTTTGGGGGTTTCAAGTAGTTTTTAATTGGTAGTTTATTCCAAAATATCTCTGTACTACCATTCTTACGAATATATTCATAAAATATATATGTGGCTTCCCAACAAGATGGTGTAACACCAGAATGTGAAGTCCTTTCCCCAAAATCAACCCTGGGGAAACATGGGTCAGAATAACTATTATAAAAACAATGAGGAAACTCCTAGGGAGAAAGCTGTAGAAACTAGTGTATAGGGTTGCAGCACCCTGGGGCAAAGGCTACTGTGTCACAGCATTAAAGACTCGTTTAGGGAGGGTTTTAAAACTCTGTTCTTATCTCTGGATGGTCACCATCTGCCCCTTCACCAAAGAATCCACAACAGCAGTTCAGGTCATTACCATGGGGTAGCAAGATAAAAGTCCTGCTAGAGTGAAAGTACAGTCCCACCAACCAGTCACATGACATGAATCCCTCCTCTACTTCTTCCCTGTCTAAACTCCCTAAGGGGATTGCTCTTCCCCAGGAATATAAAGCAGATAAATGGTGGAGTGCCAGTTAACCAAAATGTTCTGTAAAAATAAGTCCTAATAGTGATTACTATAAATTTAAGTGGGTTTAATACTACCTAAAAGGCAAAAGATTCTCATACTAATTTTTAAATTTAAAAAAAAAAACATTTAATAACATGTTGTTCATAAGAAGTACCATTTATATAAAATGATACAAAAAGGATGGCAAAAGGTAATCTGTCAATTGTTCAAAATTCCAAAGAAAGCTGGAATTGCACTTTAACATCCAACAAGATGAAAATTTATGGGAAAAAAATCATAACAAAGAGGATAATTGTATGTTGATATAGGGAATAATAGACCAAGAAGATTTAGGTATCATGAACTTAAATGTACCTAATAATACAGGTACATTGTACTGAGGGGAAAAATAGGTAAATCAAAAAAGTTTAGCTGGAGACTTTTACACACACCTCCTGAAACTGATAGATCAAAAAATAAATAAATAAATAAATAAATAAATAAATAAATAAATAAATAAGATTATCTTCTAGCTTCTTAATTGGATTGCAATAAAACTAGAAGTTTAATAAAATTTTCAATCTCAAATGTCTTAAATTTACAAAATAGGTACTAAATAGCCTATGGAAATCATAAAAGAAATAACAAAGTATTTAGAAAGGAACAATGAAATTAGTACTATATGTCAAAATTTGTGGGGCACATCTGAAGCAGTATTTATGGAGAAATTTGTAATTTTGAATACGCTTATTAAAGCACAAGAAAGATTGAAGAAAAATAGAGCTAAGCAAGAAGATGAAAGAAAGAAAATATCATCCAAAAGGAAACAAATAATTTTCTTAAAAGTAAGAGTAGAATTCAAATAAATAAAAAATTTAAAAGAAAATAGAGTGGATCATAACACTAAAACATTATTTTAAAAGATCAATAATGATCTTCCTCAACCAGGACTAACTGAAAAAAAAAAAAAAGAAAGATGAGATATAAATCATATACAATATAGAAAGAGAAATAACTATAAAATCAACACAGATTTATAATAATAATAATGAAATAGTATTATGAAATGTGAAAATTTCAATAAAATGGATGTTTCTGAAGAAATATAAAATGCAAAAGTATATACAACCAGAAATAGAAAATGTGAATAGACAAATTGGCATTAAAGAAATTTAAGTGGTGAGCAAAGACTTTCCACAAAAGTCTCCCACCCATGTTTACAGTTGAGTTCTACCAAACTTTCAAAAATTATAAAATAGAAAGGGAAATAAGACTGACCAGTTCATTTTATGAGGCTAGTGTAATCTTTATTCAAAAACTAGGTAAGGATTAACCAGGAAAATAAAATTATATATCATTTCACTTTTAAGTCTTTTAAGTACAGATGGAAAAATTCAAAACAAAACATTATCTCATGAATCCAACATTGTATTATTTAAGTGCCGCATTATCAGGTAGAGTTTATTTCAAGAATGCAGCAATGTTTAACAGAAAAAAATCTATCAATGATATATATATATATATATATATATATATATATATATATAAACCAAATTAATAGACTAAAGAATACAATCATATATTTTTAAAGAAAGAAAGAAAAATGAAGGTTCAACATGTTATAAAAGGAATTAGCAGAAACTTCCCTAACTAGGTAAAGGTTATGTATACAAACCCTTCAACTTTCAATACGTTCCCTTGAAGCTTAGAAAAAAGACCAAAATACCTATTGTTTATGCTATTGTTTAATCTCCTACAGTAAAGTATTCAAAGCAAAGAAAAAACTCTCATTATTTGAAGACTTTCTATACAAGAAAAACAAATAAAAAGCAACATATAAATGATACTATTAAGAGAGTTCAGGGGCGCCTGGGTGGCGCAGTCGGTTAAGTGTCTGACTTCAGCCAGGTCACGATCTCACCGTCCGTGAGTTCGAGCCCCGCGTCGGGCTCTGGGCTGATGGCTCAGAGCCTGGAGCCTGTTTCCGATTCTGTGTCTCCCTCTCTCTCTCTTCCCCTCCCCCGTTCATGCTCTGTCTCTCTCTGTCCCAAAAATAAATAAACGTTGAAAAAAAATATATAAAAAATAAAAAAATAAAAAAAGAGAGTTCAGGAGGTGGCCAGATTCAAATTCAATCTACACAAAATCAATACTATTTCTCTGTATCAGCAATAAGCATCCAGAAAATATAATAAAATGAAGACACCATTCATGAGAGTAATAAAGACTATACAATTTCTATGCATTAAAAAGTACCCAAGGTTTTATAGAGATAAATTTAAACTCTATTAAAGACCATAAAAAATAGAGGGATATTTATTCTCTACAGTTGGAAGAGATAATAGTTTAAAGATCCAGTTCTTTTCCATATTAATTCATAAATTTAATTAATTTGCAAATTCATAAATTAATTCATAAATTTAAGAGGCTTCAGGTTCCAGGCTCCAAGCTGTCAGCACAGAGCCCGATGCAGGGCTCAAACTCATGGACCATGAGATCATGACCTGAGCCAAAGTCAGACGCTTAACCAACTGAGCCATCCAGGTGCCCCACAAGTAGATAATTTTAAAGTAAATCATTTTAAAATTGGTTTCAAGGAATAAAAATCTATGATCAGTTTAAGGTAACTTTGAAAAAGAAGAGTAAATAAAAGAGACAGTATAACAAAGTATGGGAAAAATAGATCATAGAACATAATGGAAAACTCAAGACAGACACATGCAAATGTGAGAACATTATATATAATAAAGTTGGCCCTACAAATCGTGGTTAGGAAAATGCATAGATCAGAGTTTCTGTTGCAGAAACATAATTGATTGATGGCCCCAGATGCTCTCCCTCTGCATCCACAACCACATTTATGCCAAGGCCACTTCCTGGAGGGTGTTCCCAGCCAATGACTGAGCACATGGGCATATTAATTCCCACAAGATGCGATACTCCCATGACAGGCAGCTTTGGTTTGAGGACTCCCCACTGGCCTGGCCAAAACTTTCTTAGAACTCTACGGTAGTTTGAGACTCTTTCTATCTAATCCACCTTCTGGCTTTCTCTCCTTCACAAGTGTTAGACATATAGGAGTGGTCTTCTGGGCACTCCCCTTTATCCTTCACAGGTGTTTCCCCCAATTAATCTCTTGCACATCTAAATCCATTCTGGCATCTGCTTCTAGGAAGACCTGAACTAACATATAAAAAAATGATGAAAAGATAGATTGTTGAATAGATGTTATTGGGAAAATTGCCTCCTACATAAAGAAACATATAATGCATCCTTCTCTTATACCATAATTGCAGGTGAATTCCAGATAGATTTAAACTTATATACAAAATGTATAACTAAAAATTAAAAGATGTTAGTCATCTAGTGGTAGTGAAAGATTCCTCAAACAAAACTCCAAAAGCACAAATAAAGCAAAAGTATTAATTTGAGAATATTGAAATTCAGGATTTCTGTTCACTAAAGACCAATGTGGTATGATGGACTGCTGTCTCCCAAATTCACTTGCCCATCTCTAAACCTAAGAGGACTCCTTAATTTTTGGTGGAAGCATGGTCACCTGGGTAAAAGACTACATTGCTTAGCCTTCCTTATAGGTAGATATGGCCCTGTCACTACTCTCTGGCCAATGAAATGTGAGCAGACTTCCAACAAATGCATGTAGCATTTATGTCATGCCCTTAAAACAAAGGGACTTACTACACTCTTATCCTTCCTTTCTCCTTCTCAACAAGCTGATAAGAACCACCTTGCATCATGCTGAGAAACCACCTTGCATCATCCTACAAATGGTAGAATAGTAAGACAGAAGGATCACCTTCTCCAGACTACTACTTGACAGAGAAATAAACCTCTTTCTTGTCAGAGCCATTGTTAATATGGGGCTCTAATACAAATGCCAAAGTTACCTCCTAAATAATATAAACACCATGGACAAAGTTAGTGGACAGAGGACAAACTGGGAAATTATACTGGCAATGTCTAAAATAAAAAAGGTATAACAACTAAAATAAAAAAAAAAAAACCTCATTTAACCAAGCAAACAAAAAATGAAAATCAGAAATGTTTAAAGCTATTAACATGCAATAAGAGGAAACCCAAAAGACTAAAAAGCATATTAGGAGATGCTAAATTTTACTAGTAATTAGAGAAATTAAAATTTAAATAATGACATATCACTTACACTCATCAAAATAGCCAATATTGAGTAATGCCAAGAATTAAGGATATAGTATGTAATGTAAGGATATAGAGATATTCTTGAACTTTTGGTGGGATGTAAATAAATACAATTTGGAAAGCAGTTTGACAGAACCTAGTTAAATTAGGTATATATATATATACCCTTTGGCCCAACAATCTTACTCCTGGGTAGATATCCCAAGATATCCTTATACAGATCCAGAAGAAGATACATAAAAGACCATTTATAACAGGGCTATTTCTGGTAGTAAAGAAATGGAGATAGTGTAGCTCTCCTAAAGTCAACAGAAACAACATATATCTAATATACATTACATAGATACTAAAAGCACAGTGCTAAATAAAGCAAATGAGAAACAGAATGAAATTTATAGCACTGGATCATTATAGACATAAAAAATGTGTGAACATAAAAATAATAAAAATAATATATATTTATAATAAATAGATAATAAAATATATATTTTACAAAACACAAAACACACATAAAACAAACCACATTAGAATGGTTAAGAAATAAGAATGAAGGGGAAAATAAATAAATAAAACAAGAGAGAGTCAAGGGTGACTTGGTGGCTTGGTCAGTTGAGCATCTGACTCTTGATTTTACCTCAGGTCATGATCTCATGGTCCATGAGTTGAGCCCCACATTGGGCTCTGCACTGACTGTGTGGAGTCTGCTTGGGATTCTCTGCCCCTCCCACATTCTCTCTCTCTCTCTCTCTTAAAATAAATAAAAAAATTAAAAAAAAAAAAACAAGAGAGAGTCATTGCATGGACTGGTGACAACAGTGTGCCATGCCCTAATATAACTCAGACTTCTGCACTCCAAGAATGAGAAAAATGATAATGAAACAATATAAAATGCATACAAATATTCTGCTACGAAATTAAGTCTGCTTTCATTACATATATTATTGCTTCCTTTGTATACTCCTTAAAGTATTTTTCTAATATAATAAGCAATCCTGGGAATCTTGTGAAAATTAACTTTCACAAGTCACTAATCTAGGAAGTTGGCCAGAGGGTAGGGGTAACAGGAATATGGGAGATACAGAGAAAGTAACTGTGTTATCTACTTACCTCTGAAAATGTGAGATATTCTTTTTTTTTTTAAACAATTTAACGTTTTTTTTATTTTTATTTTTGAGACAGGGAGAGACAGAGCATGAACAGGGGAGGGTCAGAGAGAGGAAAACAGAATCTGAAACAGGCTCCAGGCTCTGAGCTGTCAGCCCAGAGCCCGACGCGGGGCTTGAACTCACGGACCGCGAAATCATGACCTGAGCCGAAGTCGGCTGCTCAACCGACTGAGCCACCCAGGCGCCCCAAAAATGTGAGATATCCTAATACTAGGTCCTGGTGTTATCTTCCCTCATCACCTTAGGCTCAGTAATACAAATCTGTTTCCTAGTGAACCTCTCTGTATTCGCAATTACCAAGCCAAAAAGGAAATGGAAAGGAGGTTGACAGGAGAATCAGAAAAGCACCAGAAGAGAGGTGAAAAAAATATATATGACTAGTGAAATAAGTATCTGACTCTTCCACTCAACGTAGATTCCTATGTCTTCAGAGTTAGGAGAATAAAAGGAAAGAACTGAGTAGTGTAGAGCTTGGTCTTTGCATCAGTGAGACCCCCAGCCATTCAACAGAACCCTTTTATGTTTGATCTCCTTTTTAGCCAGCTAACTCTTCTGCTCTATACGGTTCTCAATGGCTGCAAGAGAAAATTGGGTTTTTTCCTCCATGTTCAATAATACTATTGATACCCATACTTATTTCCTATCAGAAATGAGGCCACAGCTGTATTTTCAAAAACAGATTTGGCCTTTTTTGCATCCCACTTTGACAATTCTTTACTCTAAAAAATTGAACTTCAGGGCACCTGGGTGGTTCAGTTGGTTAAGCACCCGACTTCAGCCTAGGACAGATCTCCCCATTCCTGAGTTCAAGCCCTGCCTAGGGTCTGTGCTGACAGCTCAGAGACTGAAGCCTGTTTCAGATTCTGTATCTCTTTATCTCTCTCTGCCCCTCCCCACTCATGCTCTGTCTCTCTCTCTCAAAAATAAGTAAACATTAAAAAAAATTAAAAATAAACAAACAAACAAAAAACCTCCTGAGCCTTGGCTTGCTAACAGGACACCCTCCAGGCCATACGACAGGATCTGTGTTCTTCTGTAGTGAAAATCAGTTCTCCTACAATGAAGTGTTCTATCAGTTATCTTGTAAAAAGAAAATCTAAAACTAATCCTTGCTTCAGGCGAATAAGCACTAGTCCTTCACTCTACTAGGGCAAATATAAAAAGTAAACAACCATGCTTGTTTACTATGCCACAAAAAATGCTTAGGGAAAGAGGGTCAGGGCCACAATGTGGATATAATGGTCTACTATGCCCTCTTTAATAAAATATATCCTACTTTCAGGACCAGCTTCATGGGATGTGCAACTGGGGAAGTCTCACAGGGTCTCATGCTCAGAAGGCCCCTCCCTGCTTGGGTTTAATGCTCTAAGGTGGCTATCTTGAAACTCTCCCAGCTCTGGCCCTCAGCCACTGCCACCCTCTATCTAAGATATAGTTTGAACTGGCTAAAGGAGGTCACATCCCCTTTGTCCAACCACCCTCCCTATTCCTTTGCATGGAGTTGGGCTCAGGGAGGTTCTGGGTCAGGTATGTGCCTGCTGAGTCTCTGGCTGGCAGAGAGGCAGTGCCTTCAGGGGTGACTCCATGCACTCTTTCCCAATTCCACAGAGGTATCAAGTAAGGCCTGGTGCTGGACCCCAGTTGCAGTAAATTGAGCAGCAGCAGATATGTGCCAAAGGGAAATTGATTTTCCTGTCCCTGGCTGGGGCCCTACATTTTCATTTTGCCATTTGCCCTGGGCCCTGCAACTTATATAGCCAGTTCTGCCTAAATCCCTCCAGGATCGGTACTGAAAGGAAACTTTTCTGATGAGAAAAAGCAGCTTAACAAGTAATATGACTCTGTTCCTGTGCGTCTGACCTTCTTGGTGAAGGTCTCTCACTGGGGATCCTGGTGCCAGCATCACATTGGCATCTGGGGTGCACACCTCTCTTAAATACTCTGCAGATTCAAGTAATCCTCATTATATCACTTTATGCAACTGAACCAAGCCAGAAATTTCAGACAGGTTTATTAAATAGTAAAGAAAACAAGAAGGAAAATAAATGCACATTACACAAGGAATAGAAATAGTAAATCTGGCAGAATAAAGACTGTGGTCCTAGGATAGCGAACTCATTCTTAGGAACCCCATGACTCAACCACTCCACATAACAGTCCTTTCTACTCCCTTACCTCTCTAACTTTCCTTTTAAATAGTTTTTACTTCTATCAGATAGTCATAGTTTCCTTTTAGAGAGACTTAGCTCTTCCATGGATGACTCTGAATTAAGTCAGACTTGAAAGGAAATGCTTTCTCCTCAAAAAAAAATAAATAAATAAATAAATAAAATAAAGGTAGGTTTAGCTTTGTAGGCCTACCAGAATAGCCAAATCTTAGTAAAGCATAAAATTAGTTCATTCCTACACGGGAAATAAGTGATATAGTAGCAAGGATATCATTCTCTAATGTTGGAAATGTTAGGATTATTTTTGTTTTCATTTTAAATCCTTTCTATTCAAACAATGATGTGGTCTATAGGTTCCACTAAAAAAATAACATGGATATAGTGGTATAGTGGTAATGAAAATAAAGTACCATGTTTAAGCTTCTTTCTAGAGCTCTGACCTTCACTGTTTCTAAAAGTTTTCTTCTATTGTTTTAATTCCTGATTATTATTATTATTATTATTATTATTATTAGAGAGAGAGTGTGCGCATGCATGCGTGTGGTGGGGGACGGACAGAGGAAGAGGGAGAGAGAATCACAACAAGCTCCATTCTCTGTGTGGAGCCAGATGTGGGCTCCATCCCACGACCCTGGGATCATGACCTGAGCTGAAATCAAGAGTTGGACGCTCAAGCAACTGAGCTACCCAGGTGCCCCGATTATTTTTTTCTAAAACGTAGGACATAATTGTAAGAGTATTTGATAATTTCTTTACTTGTGGTGTCATCCTTGCTAATTGCCCCCCCCCCCACTTCTTCCTCATGTAATTGGTTGATGTGTGGCTATGACAGACTCTTTGTACCAGCTTAAATAAAAGGGAAATTCTGCTAATTTCTAAGTTCTCTTAAGCTAGCAGATGGCTAACTTTTGGATTTCACAGGATATTTTTAAAGTGAAGGTGAAACCCATAAATGCCAATTTTTAAAAGTTTTACTAAGTAGAGATTTTTAAAAGTAAAACATACTAATAGTATTATTTCATAAAAGAAAGGACATTTTAATTCTGAAGGAAGTCCTTTCACTGAACAAACTGAGCAACAAACTCACTGAATTCTCATTTCTCTGAGGAACACTTAAGAAGACCATAGAGATCATTACCAGATAACCTCCTGAGTCAGAGGTTGGCAAAATTTTAAAATTATTAATAAATATTTCCCTGCAAACTTTTCAACTATTTTGAATATTTCTATCAGTTTTATGAATTTTTATGATGACCATGTATGAGATTCAGCAGTATGTACTCTGTGGGTTTTCAAAGCCACCCTAAATTTAAAAACTTCTGAAGTAAGCATTTCATTATGCTTTTTTTTTTTTATTACTAAGAACACGAAACAGAAAGCGCTGTAAAGTGCTATTGTCTTCTCTTGAATTGCTCCTTACACCAAAAATTTCAATTATAAAACAATAGAATACCACATATTACATGATTGAGATATGCCATGGGTATTTTTAACACCAAGGACATAACTTTATAACTGATAGCCTGTTTTGATAAAGTAGGCCTGTAGTCTTGTCACTTGTTATCAATATAAACATCTTCATTCTTAAGAGGCTCTCTTCTATATCTAATTCCTCTTGGAAAACATACTTTAGATACATTCACATAGATAAAAATGTGTTAGGAATTTAAAAACTTCTGATGAAGATATTTGCTTAATAAATGTTGCATTAACATGGCTGTTTAGAATTTTTTCATTAACTGCATAGAAAACAGAACACTATATGGAATTAATAAACCCTCACCCTTCATTGCATAATAATCAATGTAAGGATGTTATAAGGAAGTATTTATTATATTAAAACAAAGGACATTATTCTGATAGCTGTTGGGTCTAAAATGTAACATTTGACTTTCAAAGCAAGTAAATCAGCAGAGCTCCAAATAGGGAGACTCAACCAACAAAGGATCATAAAGTTAAAAAGTCTCTGTTAATCAATGACAAATTTAGTACTTGTTGCTACAATTACAAAGATAATAGTTCCTTTATGTCAGTGCCTTTGGTTTTGCAGCTGTAAAATAGCTTTGAAATTCAGCATTTCAAGGAATAGAAATTAATAGGAGGTCATTTCTACCAGAGAAATTTTAGGGGCCCATCCTCTCTAATCATCATTAAAAACTAAATCCGTAGGAGAAGAGGCACTTTACTGATTGTCAAGTGGAAGCTATTATTCATTTGATGAAGCTCTTGGCACTGTGCCATTGATTCTGCACTACAGCCTGCTGCTTGTTCGCCTTCATCTCGTGCAATCAGAGTTGTTTCTGCCTGCCAGGAGCTATTTATAGAGCAAAGGGTGGGGGGGAGAAAAGCTGATATGTTCTCCTTCTTGAAAAACAACTTTCAAACTTTGTAAGTACAAATCTGTTTTTCTTGTCATCAGACTGTCTGCTTTTTCCTTCAGTGTAGAAGATAAGGAAGCTGACTTCAAGACAACTGCCCTTCCTAATAATGACTGTGAATTTGGTGGAGTCGCAGGCTACAATCACACTGAGTCTGACTCCCTTGGATTAATGTTCCTCAAAACTACATACACCGTCATATGTCTATAGTAATGCTTTCATTTCTATACTTCTATGTCCATTCCAGTTTTCTATCTTAAAAATTTCTAAAAGATACCCCCTGCTTTCTTATACTTATTAAAAGCAAATATATCTTGCAAAAAAAAAAAAACACTAAAAATAAAAACCTCAAAATATAAGTATAGGAAAATATTTGGGGGCTCAATTATTTAGGAGTTGATTCAAAGTGAATTAAGTGTTGGTGAAATTGTTTTTCCTATACTTGCAAAAGAAGTTGGATTTTCATAAGTTTTACTTAGAAGATTCATTGTCCCACGGCAATATAAATCTCTGTTAAAAGTTATCCACATGATATGAACATGGCATTCTCAAAGTTATTTGCAACTCTCATTGTCTTGGGTTGCAATTGTGAACATATTTTAAAACCTAAACTATTCAGAATCTTTATTTTTGGAAAAGTTTCAGGCTTTATCTCAGCAGTTGCAAAATCCACTTAAAATGTTTCATCCTCTAAAACAATAAATAGAGAAAATTTAAAAAATAGTATGCATTTAAAATACTTTAGGATAGCAATAGCAATACTTCTGATTGCTAAAATTTAATATAATGGAAAGGAATTGTATTTGTTGAAATACAAAACAACAAAACCAAAACCTGAACCTTTAAAACATATGGAAATAAAATCATATGGCTATGAATTGCCTGATGTAATTTTTTTTGAGAAATTTAGTGTCAAATGTTTTAACAAAGTGAATTTTTTTCTTTTTTTTTTTAATGTTATTTATTTTTGAAAGAGAGACAGAGAGAGAGAAAGACAGAGTGTGAGCAGGGGAGGGGCAGAGAGAGAGGGAGACACAGACTCCGAAGCAGGCTCCAGGCTCTGAGCTGTCAGCACAGAGCCTGATGCAGGGCTCGAACTCACAAACTGAGATCATGACCTGAGCTGAATTTGGATGCTTAACCAACTGAGCCATCCAGGTGCCCCACGAAGTGAAATTTTTAAAAAAGTAGCCACAGAGCCACAGCATTGCCAGTAAATGTTTGATTTTAAATAGAACTCAAAATACAACCTTAATCAATTGAAAATACAATAAAAGATCAGCCAAAGTAGTTAGCAAAACAACTTGAGTTAGCAGGGTGGAAAACAGACCACGGATTTGTTTTGTTTTGCTTTAACTTCATAGAAGACCCATATTTCAACACGCCTTTTAGATTGTGGTATTTTCAGAGCCCTGGCTTGCAGCAGGAACCAGAAAGGTATATTTACCAGGGATTCTATAGTGTCTTTTCTCCTGAAACTTACATGCCTTACCACTAAGACATTTACCTAGAAGAAGCTAAGATTAGATGAAATGCTCTGTTTCAAACAAACCTATAGGATATCAAGTGGAATTAAGTATCGTGGATCCAGGTATTTTAGAAAGTCAAATGGAATAAGAAAATTAAAAATCCATTTGATTCTGAATTGCCCAGAGTAACTCTGCATAGCCTGAACTTCTGAATAATTTTCAGCTCTTCCTCCCCTTCACTTTTAGTTATCAAAACTTTCTTCTTATAGTCTTTCATTCCAAACAATAAAAAATTGAGGCATTTTTTAGAATAGTATTTTGCAGGGAACCTGGGTGGCTCAGTCATTGAGTGTCCAACTCTTATCTCAGCTTAGGTCACGATCTCACAGTTCGTGAGATTGAGTCCCTTGCTAGGCTCTGCACTGACAGCAAGGAGACTGTTTGAGATTCTCTCTCTTCCCTCTCTCTCTGCACTGCCCCCCACCCACCCACTTGCACTCTCTGTCTCTCAAAATAAATAAACAAATTTTAAGAAAAATAAATAGAATAGTATTTTGAAATCTCTGCCATTAATTCAACAGATTACACTGGGCTCAGAAGGTTAGGTTTGTGGAGCTAATCTCCCTCTTACACATTCAATAATTCACTCAACAAACAATTTATTGAGTACCTATTATTTCCCGGCACCATCCTAGTTGTCAAGATATATTTAGGAACATAAAACATGCAAAGTTCCTATCTTTATTTAACTTATATTACAATGGAGCTTCAGCTACGAAAAAACAGAAATCAACCTCAAAAGACATCTTTCTTTCGTGAACATACTCCTGTATTTCTCAAAATTGCACAACATTCAACTGAAGGGCAACAACTACATAGCAGTTACAAGTTTTTGAGCACTGACCATATATGACGGATACTGTGTTGAACACTTTTTCATGCATTATCCCTCTTAATTAGTGCCTTTTAATCTTCAAAAAAAAAAAATTCCCATATTGATAAAAGAAATGAATGAATGAAGAAATGAATACTTAGAAAAGTTAAATAACTTATTAAGCTTGCACAAGTAAAAGGGCAAATTTAACAGAGGTCTCTCCCGTCTATAAAAATAATTTCAGGCAAGACTTCTACTGAGGACTTAGTAGCACTTATTCATTCATTCATTCATTCATTCATTCATTTGGCATTTATTCAACAAATATTAAGACCGTCTCATATGTGCCAGGCACTGTTTTAAATACATGGGATACATTAATGATCCAAAGAGGTAAAGATCCCTGTCCTTAGGGAGCTTAAATCTTAGTGAGAGGAGGCATACAATAAAAACAAACATAATAAATAAGGAAATACATAATACTTTAGAAGGTTAACATCCATTCATTGGGAATTATATAAAGTCTAACTTGTTTTTCCTAACAATTTGAGTTCTTAAGTTAGAAATAAAGATAACTTTTAAAATGAAAATAAAAAAGGGGGCGCCTGGGTGGCTCAGTCAGTTAAGCGGCTGACTTTGGCTCAGGTCGTGATCTCACGATTCGTGAGTTCGAGCCCCGCAACAGGCTCTGTGCTGACAGCTCAGATCCTGGAGCCTGGAGCCTGCTTCGGATTCTGTGTCTCCTTCTTTCTCTGACCCTCCCCCACTCACACTCTGTGTGTGTCTCTCTCTCAAAAATAAATAAATATTTAAAATTTTTTAATTTAAAAAAAGAGCTCAGGAGACCAACAACAAGCACCCCAAGAAGGAAATGCTACAGCAGAACACAGTGTTGAAGAAATGACTTCATACTGGGGAAACTGACACCTTTTTGCCACCACTGTAGAGTTGAACTTGTTGTAAGTCTTCGTTATTTTGATCATCAGATGCTTGGAAATAAAGGGCAGAGCAGGGCATCAGTAATTGCCCATCTGGAGTACAACAAACACACGTAAATCACTGGAAAATCACGTGCGGTTCGATGACACTTATCCACTTTGGTTTCCACAGACTGGTATGCCAAACCCCAGACACCAAAATGACTAAGGTTGGAGAATAAATACCCATCATTAAATTTCCAGTGGTTTAATAATTATCCCTCTTCCTGGGGACATGATTAAACCTCACACAGCAGCAAAACAAGAAACTAAGTTGCTGGGCATCAGAGGTGAAGAGAAAGTAAATGAGAAAGAGAGAGTGAGAGTAACAAGGGAAATGAGAGAAGACAGGGGGAGAGGGAGGAAGAGCGTAGAAGGGAAAAACCTCTTTGGTGATTACTCTCAACCATCCTTGCGCTTAAGACAATCACCCACAGGCACTAAACAAGTGATTGAGCTGCAAGCTGGATGTGTCCCTCGTTCTCATAATTCCAGGGGCTGGGGCACGTTGCTCCACCAATGGAGCAGAAAGCAGAAAGTACACTAATATGGGAAACATCATCCCACTCCAGTCAATGCTTTTCTCCTCGGGGTAAGGCTGAGCTTGATCCCTTTAACACAAAAATGGTGAATCTTCTCTCTTACTGGAGTACTGACTTTCAATATTGCTTTCTTAAGAGGGAAAAAATGGAAGCTTTCTTTTAATAGTATGTTAAGTGGTCCCAGAGTTATAACTGACATAAACCTCAGTCAAAGTTCCTTGTAATGGTTAAAAAACCCAGCATACCTTCCTATCCATTGAGTTTCCAGGCACAGCCTAAGGAAAAATTCCCAATTGCTGACTGGAACTAAGAGAAATCAATTGGATACGAGATGACGATAAATCCCATTTGAGATAATGGTACCAGGGATTATATATTAACTAAGATCAAAGTCAACGCTCCTTAAGTAGTTTACTTCCAAATTTATCCTTTTATAAACTGAAAATATTCTAGCAGGCCAACTCCAGAAACCATGTCTATATTACTCACCTCTGTATCTCTAGTACCGTGCACAGAACTTAGCAAAGATAGCACTCAATAAACGTTTTGACCGAAAACAGTACAAATATATGAATATATTATTATTATTATTTTACCTGGAGTACAGCTGAGAAGCAATGTTACATTAGTTTCAGGTGTACAACATAGTGATTTGACAACTCTGTGCATTATGCTATGCTCACCACAAGTGTAGCTACCATCTCTCACCATACCATTGACCATCTTCCCTACGTTGTACCTTTTATCTCCATGAATAATTCATTCTTTAAGTCTATGCCTCCACTCCCCTTTATCCTTTGCTCATCCCCATGCTTTTCCCCTCTGACAACCCTCAGTTGTTCCCCTCAGTTTGTTCTCTGTATTTACAGGTCTGCTTCTGCTTTTTTTGGTTCATTTGTTTTTTAGATTCTACATACAAGTGAAATTATATGGTATTTGTCTTTCTCTGGCTTATTTCACTTAGCTTAATACCTTCTAGGTTCATCCATGTTGTTGCAAATGGCAAGATCTCATTCCTTTTTATAGCTGAGTCATATTCCATTGTGTATATATGTACCACTTCTTTATCCATTCATCTATTGATGGACACTTGGGTTGCTTCCATATCTTGGCTATTGTAAATAATGGTGCAGTAAACACAGAAGCGCATATATCTTTTCGAATTAATGTTTTTTTTTTTAATTTCTTTGGGTAAGTATCCTATAGTGGAATTACTGGATCATATGGCATTTCTATTTTTTAATTTTTTTTTTTTTTTTAGAAACCCTCAAACTGTTTTCCACAGTGGATGCACCAAGTTACATCCCCACCAACAGTGCACAAGAGTTCCTTTTTCTCCACATCTTTGCCAACACTTGGTGTTTCTTGTCTTTTTGATACTACTAGACATTCTGACTGGTGTGAGGTGATATCTCATTGTGGTTTTGATTTGCATTTCCCTAATTATAATGATGTTGAGCATCATTTTTTTTCCTGGGTCTGCTGGCCATCTATATGTCTTCTTTGGAAAAATTTCTATTTGTTTTTCAGTTTTGAGTTATATAAGTTCTTGATATATTTTGGATATTAACCCCTTATAGACAAATCACTTACAAATACTTCCTCTCATTCAGTAGGTTGCTTTGTCCTTTTGTTGATTGTTTCCTTTGCTGTGCAGAAGCTTTTTATTTTGGTGTAGTCTCAATAGTTTGTTTTTGCCTTTGTTCTTATTTTTCTATCTTACAAGAACATGGTAGCAATTTATATATAATTATTGGGTTCCCTGTGTTAATTAGGCACCCTACAAAGTATAAAATGACTCTTAAATTTTATTATATTTGTATGCCTCATTTTTTACTTTTAAATATGTTATTTTATTTTATCTTATTAAGCCAAAATTCCAGATAACTCTCTGGCCAACATATGACAGGAAGGGAAAGTAGCTAATATTTATTAAGAATTCATTAAGACTCACATGTACCACATGTCTTCATTTGCATTTTCTCATTTCTTAATTTTTTTTTACATTTATTTTTGAGAGAAAGAGAGACAGAGCACAAGTGGGGAGGGGCAGAGAGAGAAGGAGACAGAATCTGAAGCAGGCTCCAGGCTCTGAGCTGTCAGCACATAGCCCAACGCACGGCTCGAACTCACAAACCGTGAGATCATGACCTGAGCCAAAGTTGGATGCTCAACCAACTGAGCCACCCAGGCGCCCCTTTCTCATTTATTTCTTGAGTCACTCTGATAAGTTAGACATTATTAGTCTCCTTTAACAGGGAAAGAAGTATAGGCTTAGAGAGGTTAATTAATTTGCCCAAGGTTATACAACAGTAAGGAGCAGATGCAGATTCCAGTCTAGGCCCTTTTGACTTGAAAGTTCATGCTCCTTCTTTCTCTTATATCAAACTGCCAAAGGAAAACATATGCAAAAACATATTTAAACTGCAAAATCAAGCACCTATCTATCAAAAGAGAAGCTTGGGGTGTGCCTGTGCTGGCATGGGTGTGTTTTCATTATGATAAACAATTTCAATAAAGGAGAAAAGTGTCAATTGCCTCCTACCACCAAAATATCTTTTACTTAGAGATTTTATTTTATAGTAGTAGATTAAGAAATTATTCTTCTTTCTCAGGGGTTATTTCATTAAAAATATTTATTTCCCTCTTGTGTTTTAGTTTGACTTACCTTTAGTCAGATCAATAGGGAAAAATGTAATTCAAAGAAAGTCACAGATGGAAGCAAAAAACACAGAAGAGAATTGGAGAGATCCTGAGCAGCATGCCTATAAATCCACTAATGTCCACCCGGAAAGACATGAAAAGCAAAACTTTCTTGATGAATACCAGTTTCCTGGAAAAGGGCAATTATGCTCTTCTCTTCCAGAAAGTTACTTAGAAAAGCCAGCATGACCTCTGCTTAAGTCTCCTGTGAATAAGTTCTGGAAGACGTCCATGGAAGTGTAATCCTATATAAAACTGAATAATCTTGAGGCAATTAGACTGATAGTGAATTTGAGTCTTAGTGGAAAGAGTCCTACAATGGTAAGTGAAGTAAACATTATTGGTGTCTTCCCCACTCATATCACCTGCACATGTACATTGCACACAGCACACTGAATTAATAATTACCAGAGTTCAAAAGATGTTTGTTTGTGTATGTCTGTGTATCTCTTAAGAAGAGAAAACTAATCCTTAGGAGGAAAAAAGGCTCATTTTTCAACTGACTTAATATGGAAAACTCCCTGCAATAAACATGTGTTGAGTTAAACAGGAAATCAGCAAAATTTATAAAGAAAAATCAGTTTGATAAACCTCTGGCAGCCTCAGATTCAAAGTGTTCTGATTATCTGATCAAAGTTTCAGCACTGAGTATTGGAAACGTCTGTAAGTGAGACCCTGTCAAAAGCAGATATTAGACCATAACCATTAATAATCAGAATCTTAACCTATCAAATACACTGTACTGTACCTCACTTTCCAGTCGCCCTAAAATAGAGTCTATAACAGGCAATTCCTTTATAAAAGAAGATATAAACAACATCAGTTCTAGGCATAAGAAAATACCTGTGGTTTATTTTGAAGGATAGCAAAAGGTCTACATGTCGTCAAAATGTACCATCCTTTGCCACACACTACTTGTCTCAAGTAAGAAATTCACCTTTAATGACATTTCTTTGGACTAGAACATAACATATGTTAATTATCCATTCCAACACATGCCCTTTCCTTTAAGAGTAGAGTATGAGGGAATAGACAGAAACCAGGTTTATTTCATAGCGGAAAGAGAACAATTTGGAACATCCATGGAAAAAATCAGATCATTAAATACCAGTAAGTAAAGATGCCAGAAGATATGACAATAGAAAGAGTGAAGGTAAATTTTTCTAATATAATAACATAATTCATCTAGCTCACCTTACTCAGGAAGATTAAATCATATATGCAGAGCTCTCTGAACTCCTTGAAAAAGAAGCACAGACATACAGAGAATAATTATAGCTGCATTTTCTAGTACCTAAACAAGTCTTGGCTGAATGCCCCATTAGGTCATGCATATCATCAGACTACCATTAAGTAAGCCAAAAGAAAAACTCCTACATGCTAGTCAAGGAGCCAAAGAGTAAAATGCAGCCTTCAACAGCTCTGATTCCAACTAGAGTTCAACTTGGGCTCCAAGTATAAGAATCTGGTTCACATATTTTTAATGGGCATCTTTCAGATACTTAAGGAAGAAAGAAATTAGTAAGTTCCCTCCAAAATCTATCCCTAACATGTAAGGAATGAAGACTGCCACCTGTCTAGGATTTGAGTTTCACAGGCATGTTCACTACATCAAAGCATCAAGGGACAGGCTTTGAGTGAAGGCAGACAAGATCAAGAGACTTGCATATTTTAAATAAGACACAGAAATTACAACATAAAAAAAGGATCAAAACCCCTCTTTATTCAAATTCAGAAATCTGAGGGTCCTTACTGGGTTAGGCTTAAATTTACTATATGTCCTAGAAAAAGTACCTTGTTTAAAAAGGAAATTTAAGGAGAAACAAATGTATTTCATGGAGTTTTATAAATTAATAAAAGTATTCTACAAGGTGCTTTGAGATTCAGAGATTAAAGAAAACTGTGAAGCCTAATAAAGCATTCACTTTCCTTAATGCTGTGAGACTGAGTGGCTTTTCTCAGCTGTTGTCAAAGAATTTTTCCATATTTATTATTTCCTGATGCTATCTATACCAATAGCTATACCAAGAGCAACAACGTCTTACTTTTAATTAATTAAACTTTAAAAATTGAAAAGGAATATTATATATGGTATCTTTTAAGATTCTTAGCTATATTGTGGAGATAGTTATTTTTACCTCAATTTTACAGAAAAAGCAACTAAGATTAAAAAAAGAAATTACCAATTTACTCAAGGTTACACAAGAGCTAAGTAGTAGAACTGAGTGTCAAACCCATGTTTTTGGACTCCAAATCTGTGACATTTCCTCCCACCAACCTAGATTTTCCTACCAACTAATGATATAGACAATTCTTGTTTTTATTCACTGCTAATTTCACAAGGAAGACCTTCTAATCAGACCTGTTAAAATAGTTGATCTTATTATTAAGGCAAAATTATAGTAATTTTCATCACTGAGAGCATAGTGAAGGTGCAAATTACTACTCTTTTACATGACCCACTCTAAGCAAATAGATCGGAGACTTCAGATTATTCTCAGATCAACCTAATGCAAGGGGATTTCTTTATTCTGGACCTTAACTTGTGAAACTGAGTCTCCAAAGTGTTGATGCAATCCACATGTAGTGTTATGAAAGTCTGCCTGAGCCCCAGCCCCAGGGGCAGGTGGTTCGTTTGATCTTTATAGTTGTAAAGGAAACATTTGGTAATCAGACTGAAAAAGTACTCTAGAGAAAAACAGGAAGGCATTCGTACAGACATGAAATTCTTCTTTTTCTGCCTAAATCTCATTCTGCCAGCAGTAAAAGAATCTGAAGAAGAAACCTAGGAGAATAGAAAGAGTTTTAGAAGCACTTATTAGAGTGGTTCTTGCAATAGCAATAAAAATAGAGGTAAAGAAAAAAATCCAAAATAGTTCTTTTTGTCATAGCTTATTACAGAAAGCCTCCATAATAGTGTATTTCAATTGGACTTTGCTGGGTAACAAACCACCCCTAAGCCAAATGGCTTAAAACTTTTTTTTATTACTTTTCACTCCTCTGAGGTGGTTCCTCTTCTGACCTCACCTGCAACTTAGTCACGTGTTGTATTCACCTAGAGAATCAGCTATAGTGAAGGTGGGGAAATAGACTCCATCTGTTAATGGGAGAAGTCACATTGCAAAAGCTTATGGACACAGGAAGGCATAATTCTTCGGTGTCCATTATGACAACAATCAATTACTCGGCGGTATTTAATTCCAGCTGTATATAGAATCGTCTGGGATAATTTTAAACAAATACAATTGACTGGGTCTCACTCCTAGAAATTCTGATTTAAGTGGTCAGAGGTAAATCCCAGTCATCAGCAATTTTTAAAGCTCTCCAGGTGATTAACACTAAGCAAGATTTAAGAACAACTGTTTTCTATTCCAATGACTGAATTATAGTAGTTGCAGAATAAATGAGAGTATTTCACAATAAGAATTTCATTCTCAGGTAAATGATCAGGGGTAATAAAAATAGAAGACAGAAAAGTATTGGATCACAGTCAATAACAGAACCAAAACAAAGACACTAACTCAGTCAAAACTAGCTATGGATTTTTATCAATACCCTAATGAAGGGAGATAGAAAATTAACACCAGACAAAAACTGATGAGCCATATAGCTATGTGTTATATCTGTAATTTGTTATATACATATTTATAGATATGCTTAACTATTTAAAACTTAGTGCACAGTTCATTCATTGGTATTGTTTTAGTTTTCACCAATTAACTTTTAATTTTCCTTCTAACACACCAGTTCTCAACATAAGTTGAAGCTAGTATAGTTTTAAAGAATAATGATGCAAAAGCCCAAATCCAAGTAACCTGATTTAATTGCCCTGGAACAGGACCAGGCATCAGATACCTGGTGATTCTAATGTAAAACCTAGCTTGAGAACTATTGCCGTAAGATATCATTTTTTTTTTTAATTTTTTTAACATTTATTTTTGAGAGACAGAGAGAGACAGAGCATGAGTGGGGGAAGAGGCAGAGAGAGGGAGACACAGAATCCGAAGCAAGCTCCAGGCCCCGAGCTGCCAGCACAGAGCCTGACATGGGGCCCAAACCCCTGAACCGTGGGATCATGACCTGAGCCGAAGTTGGACGCTCAATTGACTGAGCCACCCAGGCACCCCAAGATATCATTTTAAACAAAACTTTTCAAGTATTGTTAAAAAAAGTTTGGCATTAACTCTGACAGACCAATCTATATAATATTTTCCCTTAGGGTTGAACATAGTTCTCTGAAGACAGGACCTATATCTTGTTCAACTCTGTATAATCAGTAGCCTGGCATATGTGTGGCATAAGACATAGAATGATAACTGTCTTACAGAATGAGTACCTCAACCTACTGTTGTGTAAATTTGGATGAGAGCTAAATATACTACAGTTTCTAGAAACATCAAATACCTTGATTCATTAAAAAAAAAAAAAAATACTGGGGCTTCTGGGTGGCTCTGTCGGTTAAGTATCTGACTCCAACTCAGGTCATGATCTCACAGTTTGTGGGTTCAAGCCCCACTTTGGGCTCTGTGCCAACAGCTCAAAGCCTAGAGCCTGCTTCAGATTCTGTGTTTCCCTCTCTCTCTGCCCCTCTCCTGCTCTCCTCTCTCTCTCTCTCTCTCAAAAATGAATAAAAGTTAAAAAAAATTTTAAATACAAATACACAGTGATAAATCACTGTGCCAGTTACTTAATGTATGTATTCATTGTATTAATTCCAGGCCATTGAAAATATCTTTTAATGCAATTGGCAGTTACATCTAAGGTAAGCTAGTGGTTAGAAAACCTCCTATTATTTGAATACCCAAAGATTAACTGAAATAGTCCTTTCCATCAGAGACAAAACTTAAAACAGAACCCATTAACAGTCAATATTCCTATACTCCAGAGCCTCTAATACAGTAAACTGGCATCCCCAGAGACAACAGACTTGGCATGCCCACTCCATACTACACAATTATCTTTTAAACTTTTGATAGTTCTTATCTTCAATCCTTGCTCTTTACTCCTCACTCTGCTCTTGCATTTATCCAACTCCTAAATCTTTCTGGCTTAACCTTCTTTCCTGACTGAACATTTAGTCTTTGGAGTTTGATTTTTCTAGTTTCAACCCTCCATCCTCTCTAGAATACAGCTGAGACTGACTCTGACTTTTCTTACTCTCAGCCGGTATCAGAAAATCATGTCAGTGGATCTTCAGTCATGGGACACCATCCACGATGTTCCATTGGCCATGCCCTTTGTAGGCTTCACCCTCCTTCCCAACCCACATACTTCCAGGTCAACCACACACTGAGACTGGCCCTCTCAAATCCCTATTTAGGATACGTGGACTTAGCTGACTTTAGAAATCAGAGATCACAAACTAATATTGGTCATTATCCTAGAGAAAAAAAAAAAATATATATATATATATATATATATATATATATATATATGAGAAATTCTGGATTTAGGAAAATCAAGTAGATTTCTTTAGTGGAAGTCTTCATAGAGTTTTTATATACATTGCATTTCCAGCACTGGTAACTTGAAAAATTCTGATAATTCTCACTATCTCAAATTTGGAGATAACTAAATTGAGATGAGATGATACTCCTTCTCAACCTCTCTGTCTCGCACACACATACACACACAATTAGCTTGGAAGAAAGGGTAGGAGGTTGGTATGGAGAGGGATGGATTAGAGACTGGTGAAATTAGAGAAATTTTTAGGGCTATCTATTGGAAACAAAGGCTCTGGACCTCCATACTGAATTAAAAGAGTTACTTCAAGCCCTAAGGTATCTCCTCACTATGGGAATGGGATATGTTCATGATAAAATAGAGTGAATTTTGATATACTATAGTTTGTAATGCCTCAGAAGATCAAATCTCAGAGTATTACAGTACTTCATATAATTTTATCTTAGCTCTAACCAATTCCAGAAATACTCCCATACTCTCAAGCTACAGTAAAGTGGATGGAATACAAATTGTCCAGCCTAAAAATTTAGGTTTAGAGAGAATAATGAACCAAATCAAGAGAAATCATCTATGTTAAATCAAAACAAACAGAATGTCTGGAAAAGTTATACCTACATTAAACATAAACAACATTTTGGAGAGGAAAATGGCATAGCCACTATAGCATATTGCACTATAGAAAAAAACCAGTGGACAATAAGGGTGTGCAAAATGGAATTCAATAGTCTATTCTGAAACAAAAACCTAAATAATGGAAAAAATCCATTATGAATGCATTGAATAGAAGAGCATAATAAAAAAAGATTAAATTTAATAAAAGTAAGCTTTTCATCAACCTAAAAATGATATAAAAAAGCAGTAAGATGAGAAGAAATAGGAGATTGAAGCATTAAAAAAATAGCACTTTAAAAGACCTACTAAAAAAAATAAGGGCACCTGGATGACTCGGTTGGTTAAGCGTTCGACTTCATGATCTTACGGTTGTGAGCTTGAGCCCCACATTTCTGCTGTCAGTGGAGAGCCTGCTTTGGATCTTCTCTCGCCCTTTCTCTCTGTCCCTCCCCTGCTGGTTTTCTCTCTCTCAGAATAAAATAAATAAACTTTAAAAAAATAAAATAAAGACCTACTAAAAAAAATTAATAATAAAAATAAAAGACCTACTAAATAACTTAGAAGAAGCAAGAAACAAAATAGAATTACTAATACAGAGGAAATGCTTGAGATAATTATGCAAACATGGAGGAAAAAGCCAAAACAATTAAAGCAATTAGAGAAAGGTAATGGATATGAAGGCCAACCTGAGACAATAAAGATATAATGAATTATTTTGAGTTCTATAACCCCAGAACTATATGCAAATACATATCCAAAGATACAATACAACTATGCACAAAGGACAACCTAAGTTTGCATATCAAAAAGACATTCTGTTTGAAATAAAACAAACACAATGATCAGCAAAAAGGTACATCTGGTAGTCGCTGAATTTCAAAAATAAGAAAAAAAATTTTAGAAATTCCCTGCAAGGGGGAGAAAAAAAGTCATATTGGTTTCAGACTTCCCAAAACAATGATTTCCAAAAAACCTTGGAGCAATATCTCTAAAGTTCTGAGAGAAACAGAGTATGGTCCAAAAGTATTATATCCAGCTAAGACATCTTACCAAAATTAAAAAAGATAACTATTTTAAAATTAAAAACTCAGAGAATACAGTAGCCACAAACTACTTTTTAAAAAACACAAAAATATCTAGATCATTAGTAGGATAGAAATGTTATAATAAATATATAAATAAATGCATAGATTAAACAAACAAATAAATGGAAATACTTATTTGAAGTTGAGGGAGCAGCAACATACACTTGTGAAGAATTTTCATTGCCCAAATTCAAGGAGCACCATTCATGTTCTAAACTAAAACACTGAATGTGGTGGCTATAAAGTTTCAATTTAGATTTACTTTTATTAAAATCAAAGACAAAATTAAATTATCTTATTTATAAGAACATGAAATTTATGACCAGTATATTTACCAAATTATTTCTACCTGTCTGCCTATCTATGCCTTTACCAATAGGTATGCATAAGGATAGATCATTGTTTACTTGTTCTTAAAGATTATTATGGAAGAACATTTGGATTTAACTATTCAGTAATGATTAATTTAATTACATATAGATATGGAGCAATTTATAAGTAATATTTAATATTACGGGGAAACTATGTAATTGTCCTAGTCCTGGATTTTATCACATATCCTTTTCTCTGGTCAACCTGATTATTTGTCATCCTTTTTACTCCTTTTTTTTTAAAAAAAGTTTATTTATTTGGGGGGGGGGGGGCGGTGGGCAGAGAGAGGAGATAGAGAGAATCCCAAGCAGGTTCTGCACTATCACCATGGAGCCTGATGGGAAGCTCAAACCCAAGAACTGTGAGATCATGACCTGAGCTGAAACCAAGAGTCAGACACTTAGTCAACTGAGCCACCCGGGCACCCCCATTTTACCCTTTTAACATTCCATTCTGTCCACATATGTCTTAATCCTCAAGAATAACCCAGCTTAGGTAGGTGTTATGAAGATATCAAGTCCCACATACCTAATTCATTTTTCTGGATTTAATTTTCCTCTTAGAGAGCCTGAAAGGAGCATTCCTATATGCCATATGTCCATAGCACCATGACTACCACACCTTGTTAGAGAAGCATGGACACCAGTTCCAAGACCAATTCTTTGCTTAGCCACAAATAAATGAAAAATAAATACACACTGTAGTAATTAGTGATAGGACTTGAATTACATAATCAGGGCCAGGACAGTCATGTTGGACCATGTAAAAGATTAATAAGACAAAAAGCTGGTTGCTGCAGAGAGGAAATAATTAATTAGACATGTTTACAGAAGCAAAAAGAAGTATATGCCACTGCTCTAGAAAGAAAGATTCCACCTTCAGTTTGGGGGAAAGGAAAAAGAAGGAATAGATAAGGATTTAGGAAATAAGTTAGGGAAGAATTTAAGAAAAGGTAGCAAGGAGTCTTATTTTGGCCTTAGCCTCAACCATGTGCCCCAGCTTAGTTCAACCCATATTTAGGGATATATGGTACTTAAAGATAAATCAACATATTCATACTTTATTCCTTGATGAACTGCTATTAACTCTGTATAATTCCTTTAGAGAAAAGAATAATAAGTGATAGCCTTCAGGTAACTGAATCTTTAAATAAGTAATAGTCATGGCCCCTGACCTTTAAGGGGTTGAAAAGTTGGTATGCACAAAATTAAAGCCCTCCTAAATTAAAAAGTCTATGTTATAAGAAAGAGGAAAAGTATAGAACTGAATTGTCCACCTTATGTAAAATGAGCAAACACCAAAAAGGGAAAAAGAGAGAGAGAGAGAGAGAGAATGTGTGTGCACAGAGATAAAAAGAACATCTTTCAGGGGCACCTGGGTGTCTCAGTCGGTTAAGCATGTGACTTCAGCTCAGGTCATGATCTCACCACTCGTGGGTTTGAGCCCCACATCAGGCTCTTTGCTGACAGCTCAGAGCCTGGAACCTGCTTCATATTCTGTATCTCCCCATCTCTCTGCCCCTCCCCTGCTCATGCTGTCTTTCTCTCTCTCTCTCTCCGAAATAAACATTTAAAAAAATGTTTTTTAAATACCTTTTAGTGCTAAGACATATGGAAGCAGGCTGTTTTTCATTTATTGTTTTTAAATGTTCCTAAAATCACCCTCTATATCCTCACAACAACTCTCCTTTATTTGGGCTAGCTTGAGTTGGTTTGTTTCTTCACAAACCAAAGAGCTTTTTTTGGACAAGTAAAGGGTAATTCATGATGGCCTATTATGTTGTTTGGGTTCCAGAAACACCTGTGTGGCCTGTGATCACCACTAAAGGTAGTGAGGAATAGGTATAACAGACACATGAATCCAAGCCAAAGATTTTAGAAAATGTGGAGATTAAACCAGGAAAACTGAGATGAGTAGACAAGATTAAAGTGCAAGAATAGGGACACATGGGTAGCTCAGTCAGTTGGGCATCCAATTCTTGATCTCAGCTCAGGTCTTGATATTGGGGTCATGAGTTGGGGCCCTTCTGGGCATGAAGCCTACTTAAAAAAAATAAAAATAAAGTGGAAGGGAGTAAAGAGCAGGACTGAGCCTAGGAAGAACTGAGTTACACTAATGGCATTAGCTGACAAGGCTGCTTAGGTCAACCTTAATGCCAAGAACTACTAGAAAAAAGGGAAACAATTTTTAATATCAATTAGAGAAGAGACTTCCAGTTTTTAGGTCCAGATACAAGGAGTGTGGGACTTGTCATTCTGCCCTAACAACAAGTAAAAGTCTGAATGAACTGAAGAATCAACAACTCTTCTTGAATTCACAGAGAGCGGAAAACACAGAACAAACTGCTGTCCCCAAAACTGAAGAAACAGGCAAATACAGACAGTCACAGTTACCAGAGTAGAATTTACAAGCAGAAACTGCCTCAGGCACCAGTGCCAGGGTAGGAAACCTGAATTGTAATTGATGAATTACTGAAAGCTAACTATCGACAACTCTGAGAGTCAAAAACTCAGGGGAACCCAGTCAGAGTAGGGCCCCCACAATATTGTGAGATTTACCTCCAAGAGCTCAACCAGATTCCTACAGTGAACATCAGAGAAAAATCCCCTTGGGCAGGGGAAGGGGAAAAGGAACCATTTTGGAATACACCAGCTCCCTCTGTTCTCAGTAAGGCCTGCCCTCTGGGAAATCTAGTTTACCAGAGCATGAGTTACTGGGGTATTATGAGAGCCTAACTGACCTGGGAGAAAGAAAATACCCAAATCCAGTCAGCTGTAGCCCTCCACATGGAAGAAAGGAAATACCCAACTCCAGCCTACTGTAACCTTCCCTTCCTACCTAAGGGGGAAGAAAAAAACCAGAAGCATGTGTGATGTTCATAGTCCAGAAGCACAGAATCACTGAAAGACTGAGACTTAATCATAAGACTATAAAATGCTTCTCTCCCCCTCACCACTAAACTACTGAAGGCCTATTTATAGAGATTCCTTTTTTAAATTATTTTAGAGAAATAGAGAACATGGGAGGGGAGAGGGGCAGAGGGAGAAAGAGAGGGGGAGAGAGATAGAGAGATAGAGAAAGAGAGAGAGAAAGAGAGAACCTTAAGCGGGCTCCATGCTTAGCGTAGAGCCTTGATGTGGGGCTGGATCCCACGACCGTGGGATCATGACCTGAGCAGAAATCAAGAGTTGGACATTCAACTGACAGAGCCACCCAGAAACTCCTATAGAGGTTCCTTTTACCTGATACATCACGTCTGGCTATCCAGAAGAAATTACAGGGAATATCAAAGGGGAAAGGCATAGTTGCAAGACACATAGCAAACATCAGAACCAGACAGGAAGTTGGCATTATCAAGCTGAGAATTTAAACAGCAATGGTTAATATGCTGTAGGCTCTAATGAATAAAGTGGATAACATGCAAAAACTGATGAATAGAAAAATATAAACAGAGAGATAGAAATTCTAAGAAAGAACCAAAAAGAAATGCTAGAGACCAAAAACACTACAACAGAATTGAAGAACACATCTGATGGGCTTATTATAAGCTGGACATGGCTGAGGAAAGAATCTCTGAGCTTGAGAATGTATCAACAGAAAACTCCAAAACCAAAAACCAAACAGAACAAAGACTGAAAAAACAAAAACAAAAACAACAGATTATCCAGGGACTGTGAGACAACTACAAAATATACACATAATGGAAATACCAGAAGAAATATAGAAAGGAACAGAAGAAATATTTGAAATAATAATTACAGAATTTCTCCAAATTAATGTCAGAAACCAACATATCCAAGAAGCCAAAAGAATATCAAGCAAGATAAATGTAAAAAACAAAAACACAGAAAAAAAAGAAAACAAAAACAATAAAACAACAAACAAACAAAAAAAAAAAACTATAACTAGGAGTATAAGTTTCAAACTATACAAAACCAAAGGTAAAGAAAAAATCCTTAGAGTAGCCAGAGGAAATAAACACCTTACCTATAGTAGAACAAAGATAAAAATAATATCCAACTTCTCAGAAACCAAACAAAGAAGAAGAGAGTGGAGTGAAATAATCAGTATTGACAGGGGAAAACCCCACCAACCTAGAATTCTTTACTCTGCGAAATTATTTTTCAAAATGAAAGAGAAAGGAAGGCTTTTTCAGACAGGAACTGACAAAATATGTTGCCAGTAGACCTGGCTTTTAAGAAATGTTACAAGAGTTCTTTAAAGAGAAGGAAAATAATATAGATAAGACACTCATATCTACATAAAGAAAGGAAGAGCACCGGAAAAGGATTGGTAAGTGAAGGTAAAAGGAAAAAAAAAAACATCATTCTCATTCTTAATAGATCTGTTTGTTCAAAATAATAGCAGCTACACTACATTTGATTATGTATATAATATATATGTATATATATATATATATTGCATATATACATATATACATACTAATGTATGCAAGTGAAATACCTATATCCTACAGATAGATATATAGATACATGCAGTGATACAAATGACAGGAGGGAGGAATTAGGATTATTTTATTAATAAGGTATTCACACTACCCACTAAGTGGTTTAGTGTTATTCAGAAATGTCATTGGATTAGTTATAAATGTATATTGCAAACTCTAGGGAAACCACTAAAACAGGTTAAAAAAGTAAGTGATATGCTAACAAATATGATAACCGATAGCTAAGAAAGAAAATAGAATCACATTAAATTCTCAATGAAATATCAGTTAGACAGTATTAGAGACCAAGGCAGTGAGGATTTGTGGAACAGTAAGAAGAAGAGAGAAGCCAAGAAAAGGGAGCATAGATATTAGAGTCACTTTTTGCCACAAGTGAATATTAATATCAAACAATAGCACAGTGGCTAAGAGGCTGAGCAGCTGAGCAAAGCTTTCAGCACTTTCATGATTCAGAGAACCAGCTAATGGTTCCAGGACTTCTAAAAACGTGTGGCCCTGTTAAAACACCTCTAGCATTTGGTTAGGAATCTGAAGGGCTACATGGTAAAGAGTAAGAAGTAGATCAGTCCTCAAAAAAAGTGAAGCCCAGCTTTGAATCATTTCAGCTTTTACTGGGTTACGGTGATCTTCCCTGAACTTGATTTTCTGCCAGAAGTAAAATTAAATTGTCTCCGGAAGAAGATACCATCTAGAGCTTGAACTAGTTTGTCATTTTTCATGCACAAATAACAAACAGAAAATAGAAACATACAGGATACCTCGATACTGATATTTTAAATACATGCTATAAAATCGCTATGATTAATATGTTCAAGTAATCTACTAAGATGGTGGAGAATTCCATGAGATAAATGGAAATTATGGAAAAAGAATCATATAAATTCTAGAACAAAAATTAAGTTTTTGACACACTTGGTGATGGGCATCAACATAGCTGTAAAGAGTATTAGTGAAATGACATTACATGGCATAAAAAGAAATCCAGTCTGAAACACAGACAGAAAAAAAGAGAGATGGAATACAGTGTACAAGTTTAATATATCTGTGACTGGAATCTCAGAAGACAAAGGGAGAGAATGAGAGCTAGTTATAGAGGAGAGAGGGAAGAGATAAAAGCAACATTTATAGATACAATGTTCAAGAATTTTTTTTGAAATTGATTAAAGATCTCAAGTTACAGATTCAAGAAGCAATCCAAACTCTATCCAAAATAAATAAAGAAAATCAAATCCAAGCCTATCTTATTCAAACTGCTAAAAACCAAACATTAGGAGAAAATCTTAAAGGCAGATAGGAAAAAAAAAATGTTATTACTTTAAACAGCAACAGTAAGACTTACAATAGACCTTTTCAATGGAAATAGTGTTCAGGTTTTATGTTTTCTTATTATTCACTGGATTTTTTTTAAGAGGAATATTCTGAATTCTGAATTCTCTGTTAGACTGTTCATGTTATCTCCATTTCTTTAGGGTCTGTCGTTGAAACTTTATTAGTTTCCTTTGTTGGTGACACCTTTCTTTGATTATTCATGACCCTTGTAGCCTGAGGCCAAGGAGCCAGCCTTGAGTCTAACTCCCTGGGGCCTGACACTGGGGCTTGCCAGAAGCCTGGAGCCACAACAACTGGCCCAGTGATAGGGAGGGGTCAGGAGCCTACAAAAGGTGGTCTTGAGTCTAGGTCAAGGGGGCCAGACTGGAGGTGGAGTAGGCTGGAAGTCTGTGGCCATGATAGCTGCCTAGGCTTGCAGGAAGTGGTCAAGCATGGCTGTAGACTAATGCTGTCAGTCACTTACTTCACATTTCAACCCCTCTCTTTGCTGGGCTGCCCAAGCTTCTGGGAGGGGTGATGGGGTAATATGAAACTGCCTTTCCTACTCTCTTCAATGCATCTTGTCTTATTTCTGTGTAGGTTCTGTTAACCCTCACCTGGAATCATTAGCTCTTATGAAGGTATTTTAAGCCTGGATAGTTGTTCAAACTGATGTTTCTGGGAAGGGAAGAGCTCTAGAAACTTCTATACAGTCATCTTGCCAATGTGACTCTTAATAACTAAATAATTTAAGGAGAACTAGAATTCAGTTCTGCAGAAAGTGGCTCATTAAAACCCAATAAGAAATTTAGAATCTCCAGCCTCCTGGCTAGGATTTAAAGTTAGACTTCATATTCCATGAAAGAAGAAGCAAAGGGAAAGTTGGTAGAATATCCAAATTTCAGATCATGAGCCAGGGTTGATAAAGCAGACTAGTCATATGTAATGGAGGTTATGGAAGTTACTGAAGCACAAGACAGTGAATTCTAATGCATTAATTACTCTCCAGATCCTTATATAACTGTGAAAAAATGCTGGAATAGTCTCTCTTCAGGTCCTATTTGTAAGTGGGGAGAGAGAGAATCAGAGAGAGAGAGAGAGAGAGAGAGAGAGAGAGAGACTGAATCTCACTGGACCGTGAACAGCCTGCAAATGATACACATAATTATAAACCATGGGTGGAAGTAGGGCAGGCAGGTCCTGACCAAAGTAGTATTTCTTCTGAGCTAAGTGCTACCTGGAAGACTTGCTCCTCATAACTTGAAATTCTTTTTTTCTAAGGTGGTTTCTTGTCTCTTAATTTTCAAGTTTTTCTCAACCATCTCATCCCCACCTGAGGTCTCTTCTCTTTAACCACTTAATTCCCACAACTTATAGGCTACAGAATTTGTGTTAAGGCTAAGAAAGAAGGGAAAAAAGGGCTGAGCAGGCTCTAAGCATAAGAATCCAGAGCCCAGAGAGAAACACAGATTAACTAGCCATTAGAATCCCATAGAAAGAAAAATAGAAACTGACCACAAGGGGATCAGGTGGTAGAAACCCTGACTATGGAAACCTGGACTATGAAAGATACTGGATATATAAGTGCATATCATAAGCTCTAAGGATTTAGCAAATGCTGGCTTATTTTGGAAGAACGATCAAGAAAAGGAAAAAATGTGAAAGTTGGCTGGACTTATACCAGTAAGCCTAATAAGAATCAAGAACTTTCACATACTATTTAGAAATCCATGGTTATGTGGTTAGAGAAATCTTAAAATGCTACATGTCAGTCATGTGAAATTTTGGATAAATTTTTCCTGTGGGTAGGGAATTTAAGTTCAAGCTGAACTTTTATGAGGAGAAATTGGCTGGAATTCTTTACCCTGCAGCCAAGAGAGGAACTTCAGATATGCTAGGCAGTGATGTATTTATGAAAAATTTGAATCTAAGGAATTTTAGCCGGTCTTCATAAGCTAAAGTCACAGATAGAGCTTAGTTTGAGCAAAAAGGTAAGTTTGAGTTTTATAACCCCTCACTTCTTGTATGTCCGCACCCTATCTCCCATTACCTTTCTTCTCTATCCTGAAGATCCAGGCCCTTCACACTTCAGTTCAAAGCTGAATTCTGTAAAGGCCTGGATTCTTTCCAAGTGTCCTACATACTTAACTTCTAATCTCTGGTTGTCAGGTGAAAAAAAAATGCTCAGAGTGGTTAAGTGACTAGCTCAAGAAAATACAGATTATGGGGCACCTGACTGGCTCAGTCGGTTAAGTGTCTGACTTTGAGTCAGATCATGATCTCACAGTCCATGAGTTTGAGCCCCCTGTCAGGCTCTGTGGCTAACAACTCAGAGCCTGGAGCCTGCTTTGGATTCTGTGTCTCCCTCTCTCTCTGCCCCTCCCCTGTTCACACTCTGTCTCTCTCTCTCTCTCTCTCTCTCTCTCTCTCTCTCAAAAATAAACATTAAAAAAAATTTTTTAAGAAAAAAAAGGAAAATACAAATTAAAAGTTGTAGTGTTAACGTCCAGGTATTTTGACTTCTTTCCATCTTTGGTGAATCCATTAATTCATTTATTCATTTCTTTAACAAATATTTACAGAGATCATTCTATGCACAAAACACCCAACTTTTACACAAAATGTCATAACTTTTTTATATACTTTTCATTTAATCTACATAGTAACTCTCTAAGACAGATAAGTTGTTATCTGCATTTTACACGACATGGTCAAGGTTCAAAGAGGCCAAGTAATATATGTAATTAGCTCAACAGACTTATTTAGTTCCAGTGCTATGATTTGAATTGGGGTCCTCTGATACAAAGTTCAGTGAACTTCCCCTTAAACAGTGCCAATGACACAAAGATGATAAAAACATATTTTTCCTACCTTCACAAATTGTGTCTAGTTGAAAAACAAAGACAGATTAAATAACAACATAAAGCAATATAGTCACACAAAAACAGTGTTTTAAGTGCCAACTAAATTATGTAGGCACTAAGTGCCAAAGATTCAGAGTAGAGTCGCTGATAACTGAGGGATCCTGGAAAGCTTCACAAAAGGGGCAGACACTGAGATGGCCTTGAAAGTTTAAGATTTTTGGCCTCCACAGATACCTTCTTAGGTGGCTACAGGTCCCCTCGCACAAGAAACCAGCAAGGACCTTGCTGGCACCACAAACCCCGCCCCTGCCCTTCTTGTGGATTCACCCCTTTAATATGTCGTTAGCTGAACCCCATCCAAAGTGGTGTCACAAGTCTGGCAGTGTTCAACCAGCCATGACAGTGGCCAGCACCACTCCAAAGTGACTCCTGCCCTGAGGAAAGGGGAAGATAACCACAAGCACCAGTTTGACTGCAGCCCCTACAGTGTGCTGGAGGCAGACATAGGCTCTGACTGCAAGCCACCAACAAAAGCTTCACAGGGAACAACACCCAGAAAGTACCCTGCAGCTCCATGGTTCTGCATTTCTGGCAAATGCTTGGTCTGATTCAACTGAAGCCCAGATTGGTGCCAGACTGGCCTACTAACCAAACCCTGTCCACAACAAGCAAGAGAGCCATTGCAGACAACTGGACAGAGATCAAACATGGCTTAGCCACAATAGTAGGTACCTAACACATATAGGACATGCCCCTGAAGCACCAGGTTTTGGTAAACAGAGGACACTGCAGTGTGGGGCACTACAGGACCTCTTCTTCATAAGGCCATTACTTTCAAGAGCAAGAGATGTAGCTGACTTTCCTAACACATAGAAACAGACACAGAGATCTACACAAAATGAGGACAGAGGAATTTGTCCCAAACAAAAGAATGGGACAAAATCACAGCAAGAGAGCTAAATGTAATGGAGATAAGAAATATATGTGCCTGACAGAGAATTTAAAGTAATGATCATAAGAAGCACCTGGATGGCTCTGTCAGTTAAGCATCTGACTTTGGCTCAGGTCATGATCTCAGGGTTTGTGAGTTCAAGCCCCGTGTCTGGCTCTGTGCTGACAGCTCAGAGCCTGGAGCCTGCTTCAGATTCTGTGTCTCCCTCTCTCTCTGCCCCTCCTCTGCTTGCACTCTGTCTCTCTCTCTCAAAAATAAATAAACATTTAAAAAAAAATTTTAAGTAATGATCATAAAAATACTCACTGGACTTGAGAAAAGAGTGGAGGACTTCAGTGAGATGCTCAACAATGAGAGGGAAAACATAAAAAAATAACCAATCAGAGATGAAAAACACAATAGACAAAATTAAAAATACACTAGAGGGAATAAATAGTAGACTAGAGGAAGCAAAAGAATGATGGTTCAGTGACCTGGAGCACAGAGTAATGGAAAGCAATCAAGGTGAACAGGAGAGAGAAAAAATAATAATGAAAATAGATTAAGGAAACTCAGTGACACCATCAAGCATAATAACATTTGCATTATAAGAATCCCTTAGAAAAAAGAAAAGAGAGGAAAGGGGGCAGAAAATTTATTTGAAGTAATAATAGCTGAAATTTTCCTAATCTGGGGAAGAAACCAGAAATCTAGATCCAGGAGAGACAGAGTCCTCAACAAAATCAACCCAAGGAGGTCCACACCAAGACACATAGTAATTAAAGTGAAAGAAAGTAGTGATAAAGAAAGAATTTTAAAGGTTGCAAGATGAGGCCACTGGGTGGCTCAGTCAGTTGAGTATCCAACTTTGGCTCAGGTCATGATCTCGTGATTTATGGATTCGACCCCATGTCTGCTTTGCACTGGCAGTGGGGGACCTGCTTTGGATTCTCTGTCTTCCTAGCTCTCTGCCCCTCCCCCACTTCTACTCCTCTCTCAAAAATAAATAAACACTAGAAAAAAAATTTTAAAAAAACCATAAAGGTTGCAAGAGAAAAAAAAAGACAGTTATATACAAGGGAAACTTCATAAGTATATCAGCTGATATTCCAGGAGAGCCTTTGCAGACCACAAAGGAGTGGCATGATATATTCAAAATGCTGAAAGAGGGGTGCCTGGGTGGCTCAGTTGGTTGAGTGTCCAATTCTTGATTTCAGCTCAGGTCATTATCCCAGGATCATGGGATTCAGCCCTGTACCGAGCTTGCTTAAGACTGTCTCTCTCCCTCTTCCCCTTCCCCTGCTCCTCCTCTCTCTCTTAAAAAAAAAAAAAAAAAAATCCTGAAAGAAAAAGAAAAACCTGCAACCAAAAATACCTACCCAGCAAGGGTATTATTCAGAATAGAAGGAGAGAGAAAGAATTTCTCAGACAAACAAAAGTTAAAGGGCCACTAAACTAGCTCTAGAAGAAATGTTAAAGGGGACTCTTCGAGGGGAAAAGAAAACATAAGTAGTAGTAAGAAAAGGAGGAAGAAAGCAGTAAAATTAAGCATATCTATAAAAAATCAGTTAAGGGATCCACTAAATAAAAGGATGTAAATTTAAAAAAAACATATACCTAAAACATGGGGGGGAGATAAGTAAAGCATAGGTTCAAACTTAAGTTCCCATCAACTTAATATAGAGCACTATATGCACAAAATAGTATATACATAGTGGTATATACCTAATTGTAACCACAAATCAAAAACAAGTTAAAAATGTGCAAAAAATACAGAAAAAGGAATCCAAGTATATCTCAAAAGAAAGCCAGCAAATCATAAAAGAAGAGAGCAAAAGAAGGAACAGAGAACAACTACTTAAACAACCATAAAATAAGTAACAAAATGGCAATAAATTACTATCAATAATTACTTTGAATGTAAATGGACTAAATGCTCCAATAAAAAGATACAGAGCAATGAAATGCATAAAAAAGCAAGACCCAGGGTGCCTGGATGGCTCAGTCATTTGAGCATCCAACTCTTGATTTTGGTTCATGTCATGATCCCAGTGTCATGAGGGAGCCTGCTTAAGATTCTCCCTCTCTCTCTCTCCTTCTTCTAGGCCTCTCCCCTGACCACATTCTCTCTTTCTATAAAATAAAATAAAATAAAATAAAATAAAATAAAATAAAATAAAATAAGTCAAACCCATATATATGCTGACTACAAGAGACTCATTTCAGACCTAAAAACACATGCAGATTTAAAGGGAAGGGATAGAAAAGTAGTCATCATGCAAATGTAAGTGAAAAGAAAGCCAGGGTAGGTATACTTATACTGGACAAAATAGACTTTAAAACAAAGACTAATGAGAGACAAAGAAGGACACTATATAATCATAAAGGGAACAATCCAGCAAGAAGGTATAATAATTGTAAATATTTATACACCCAACATGGAAATGCCCAAATACACAAAGCGGTTAATAACATAAAGGAAGTAATCAATAGTAATACAATAATAGAAGGGGAATTAACACCCCACTTACATCAATGGATAAACCATCAAAACAGAAAATTAGCAAGAAAGCTTTGAATGACACATTGGACTAACTGGATCTAACAAATTTTTCAGAATATTCTATCCTAAAACAGCAGAATACATCTTCTTCTCAAGTACACATGGAACAGTCTCCAGAAGATATCACATATTAGGCCACAAAACAAATCTCAACAAATTCAAAACGACTGAAATCATACCATGCATCTTTTCCAAACACAACTCTATGAAACTAGAAATAAACCACAAGAAAAAATCTGGAAAGAACACAAATACATAGAAGTTAAATAATATGGTACTAAACAATGAATGGGTCAACTAAGAAATCAGAGAGGAAATTAAAAAAAAAATCAAAAAAGAAAAAAGGAGCACCTGGGTGGTTTATTTGGTTAAGTGTCCAACTTTGGCTCAAGTCATGATCTTGTGGTTCGTGAGTTCAAGCCCCACACTGAGCTCTGTGCTGACAGTTCAGAGCCTGGAGCCTGCTTCAGATTCTGTGTCTCCCTCTCTCTCTGCCCATCCCCTGCTCTCTCTCTCTCTCTCTTAAAAATAAATAAACATTAAACATTAAAAAAAACAAAGAAAATTAAAAAAAAAAACATATGGAGACAAATAAAAATGAAAACACAATGGTCCAAAATCTTTGGGCTGCAGCAAAAGCTGTTCTAAGAAGCAAATTTATAACAATAAGAAGTGAGAAAAATCTCAAATAAATGACCTAACCTTACATCTACAGGAGCTAGGAAAAGAAAAACAAAACCCAAAGCCAGAAGGAAATAAAAATTAGATCATAAATAAAAACAGAAACTAAAGCAAAACAAAACAAAACAAAAGATCAATGATACCAGGAGCTGGTTCTTTGAAAAGATCAACAAAATGCATAAACTTTATCAAACTCATCCAAAAAAAGTGAGAGGACTCAAATAAACAAAATCACAAATGAAAGAGGAGAAATAATAACTACTCCACAGAAATACAAAGAATTATAAGAGAATAGTATGAAAAATTAAATGTCAACAAATTGGACAATCAAAAAGAAATAGATAAATTCCTAGAAACATATAACCTCCCAAAACCAAATCAGAAATAAATAAAAACTTTGAACAGATTGATTACCAGCAATGAAATTGAATCAGAAATTAAAAAACTCCCAATAAACAAAAGTCCAGGATCAGACAGCTTCATAGAATTCTAGCAAACATTTAAAGAAAATATATTCTTCTCAAAGTATTCCAAAAAAATAGAAAAGGAAGGAAAGCTTCCAAATTCATTCCATAAGGCTAGGATTAACTGATACTAAGACCAGATAAAGACACTACAAAAAAAAGAGAGTATTGGCCAATATCTTTGAGGAACATATATGCACAAACCTTCAACAAAATATTAGCAAACCAAATCCAACAATACATTAAAAAACTCATTCACCATGATCAAGTGGGATTTATTCCTGAGATTCAAGGGTGGTTCAATATTTGTAAATCAATCAACATGATACACCATATAAAGAGAAAGGATCAAAAACACATCATCATTTCCTGCTTCAGATTCTGGTGTCTCTCTGCCCCTTCCCTACTCATATTCTGTCTCTTTCTGTCTCTCAAAAATGAATAAATGTTAAAAAAATTTCAAAAACATATCATCATTTCAATAGATACAGAAAAGGTATTTGACAAAGTACAACATCCATTCATGATAAAAATCTTCCATAATGTAGGTTTAAAGGGAACATACTATACCATAATAAATTTCTAGAATATGAAATTCATATAAATATATGAATAATCCACAGCTTTCATCATAGTCAACAAAACTGAGAGCTTTTCCCTAACATCAGGAACAAGACAAAGATGTCCACTCTCAGTACTTTTATTCAACATAGTATTAGAAGTCTTAGCCACAGCAATCAGGTAAGAAAAAGAAATAAAAGGCATCCAAATTGGTAAACTTTCACGATTTGCAGATGACATGATACTCCAGATAGAAAACACTAATGACTCCATCAAAAACACTAGTAGAACTAATAAGTGAATTCAGTAAGGTCACAGGATACACAATGAATAGACAGAAATCTACTGCATTTCTATACACTAATAATGAAGTAGCAGAAAGAGAAGAAAACAATCCCATTTTAAATTACATCCAAAAAACTAAAATACATAGGAATAAACTTAACCAAGGAAATGAAAGACCTGTAGAAAAAGAAAGAAAGAAAGAAAGAAAGAAAGAAAGAAAGAAAGAAAGAAGAAAGAAAGAAAGAAAGAAAGAAAGAAAGAAAGAAAGAAAGAAAGAAAGAAAGAAAGAAAGAAAAGATCAAGACGATTTGTATAGAAAAGTGGAAAACACTTTCCTGGCATAGTGGAATGAAATGAATATTAGCAAGGAGGCAGAGATAAGCATTACGTGTTTAAGATATAGTAAGTAGAGTATTAATATAATAGTCACCATTTATTGAAAGGTAACATGGCTTAGTGATTAAAAGCATGGCCTCTGAAGACAGACTTCCTGGGTTTGAAATATACTACTACTTATTAGCCATTAAAATGGGAAGTTAATTAATTTCCCTATACCCCAGTTCTCTGTTCTCTAAAATTAAGATAATGATATTACCTATTTTAGAGGGTTGTTACAAGATCAAATGAGTTTACAAAGTATTTAGAACAGTATCCAAGCACCTTGTAAGTAGAGTTAGCTAAATGAAGTACTGAACGTATTGTAAATATATGGTACTCCAGGCACTGCACTAAGCACATAATGTTATTTCATTTAATCTTTATCATCTTATAAGATATATATTATTATGTCTGTGCTATTGGTGAGAAAACTAGAAGAGAGAGTTAAATTTCTTAAGATCACACAGTTGGTAGTTTTCAAAGCTATGATTCAAACAAATGCAAAGCTTGTGCTCTAAACCGCTAACCTATACTTTCTGAATTTAGGTAGCAGTGGAAAAATAAAGCAAAACAGGTGAGGCCAAATTATGTAGGCCTTGAAAACATCAGGCTAAAATAATTATATCATCTACTATAGGCAGTGAGAAGTCACTGAAGGTTTCTGGGCAGTGATGTGTTTTAGAAAGATTTATCTGGCCACAGAATTCTGGATGGATTATAAATCCCTGGGTCATAAAAGTATCAAGCAAACACAAACATATCTGAAGTGAACTTGCAGAAAGTAGGCCATTTTTTTTTTTCCTTCAAACTCACCCTTACATATTCATCCATCTACCTAATCCTATTTGGTCTCTAAACCATAATCAATACTAGCATCAGCACCAAATAACCAAACAAAAGTTGAGACTGCTATTGGCTGATTCCTAAATCCACCTACACCCAACAAGTGTTCCATTCTACTGCCTAAATGCAGGTGCAGACATTCATGTATATCCATAGTCTCTTTGTAATCTACAACTGAAAGGTATTTAACAACTAGAAAATGAATCACATGTGTAATGCCTCTTGATTTAATAGCCCAACTCATCTCCCCAGATGCTATCCCCAACTATAAAGCATTGCTGGAGAAAATCACACAGCCAGGGTTGCTGCTACTACAAATTCATGATCTTCAACCTCAGCTGGGCCTGAAATACTGCCAGGCAGCTCTAATCAGACATTTCTCCTATTCCCTTCAGTGGCTGCTTCAAACTTTCACCACTTTTAAGCATTTTACACCTCTCCCCCCATCCTACCATCACTGACGCCTCCTATTCCACACACACATGCTCAACAGATGATTTTTTCTGTATTTTGCCGAGGAAATAAATTTAAGTGCAATAATGTAAGAATTCCTCAGCTCCTCACTTGCTACCACCAGGATATTTGTTTGTAAACCCACTTATTTCTATGTCTTTACCTCCTAGATCAGTAAAAAGGTGTCCTTCCCTGCATCTAGAACTAATCATTTCATCTGTACTCTAGACTCCCTGCCAACTCTATGATATCACTCCACCAACCCATTTCTCTCATTTCTAAAGTTTCAGTCTTCCTTCTCTTCTGGTTCTTCCTTTTCTACTGCCTTTTCCCTTTATCACATTCCTGTAGGCAGCTCTATTATTTAAAATTCTCTTTTAACCCATATTCTCCCCTCCCTCAACCCCCTACCTACTCTTTTTCCATTCAAAGTCAGACTACTTGAAAGAAGAACTTTATATTCCTTGAATTCCTTCCTCTCTTCATCCATTCTTTTGATTTTTCCTTGGACCACATGTTCATAGAATGGGATTAGTCATAACCCTTGGTTCATGACACACTCATCACTGGTTCATGCATGGTGCACTTTTAATAATTAAGTTGGTAAAACTACTTGCTCTCTCCCCTTCTCCATCCTGCCTTCCACTTTCCCTTACAGGTTTTATCCTCAAGAAGAGCATTCCCTTAATGAATCTCATGACCTGAATCTTCATAAAAGACACTGCTTCTTGGAAACCTGACCAAAGACACTAAGGATGATAGAACAGAAAGATAAAAAGAGCCCGAAACACTGGTGAAACCATGGAACTACCACACTAATTCTGGACTACTTAACTCTGGGCTCTTTTTACTTAAGAAAAATAACTATTTGGTTAAGCTCCTGTAGCTGAGTTTGTTAGACTTGCACTTGAGCATAGTCCCTAAATAATCCACTCCTAAACCTCACTTCTCCAGTTCAGACCACTCTTAGAAGAAATTCCAGACACACGCATCTAAGTACTTTCCTAACACCTTCATTTAGTACCTCAATCCCAATTTTCCAAAAACTGGACTTCTAAATTTCTCCCAAAATAGGCATTTCTTTCTGTATCTCAAACAGTGGATGTCACCTCTAACTGTTCACTATCCCAAACAAAATTCTAAATGACAAACAGAGCCCTTCATCCCCTACCAATCTTTTCACACCTCTGCTCTATCATGTTCCCCTATACCATTGGCCCAGATTGATTTAGTCGCTGAATCCACTCCTGAGGATTCCCTCTTTGAAATATATCTCAAATATATTCTTCCCTCACCATTTCTCCTGCTAATGCCACTGCCTTACTTCAGGTCTTCAGCATTTTGCTCTTTGATAATAGCTTCATACCTGGTGTACTTGCCTCTTATCTTGATGTTCTTCAATTTATTACTTACCCACACTTCCATCAGATGGACTTTGTTTTGCAGGAGGCAAAAAGTATTTTCCTCTCTTCCCACAAGTAGTCTTCATGGTAGAATAGGATAAATTTGAAGTGGTTGTTTCCTGAAAGAGAACAGAAACAAAAAGGAAAAAAGGAACTAAGTTCTACATCTGTTTTTACACAATAAAGATTAAGAAAATGTGCAGGATAAAGAGAGAATCCATACAATAAACTAATTCAGCAGATGCAGATGCTTTGAACCAGAAGGGTCTATGAAATCCAACAACCCCCTTCTCTTCCCTGTTCTTCAACCAAATCTGTAGAGATTGGGAAGAACACGTGTGGTTCAAACTTCAAGCAAACTTCATCTTACTACCAAATGTCCTTATACTTTGCTGACTGCTGAGTTACTGCCCAAATCTGCTATCATTCCTCTTAGAATTTTTTAATGATTTTCTTCAGGAAAAAAAATGTGAACATCTAAGTCAAACCCTATGATCTGGCTATAGTAAACTACCCAGAGTTTACTATACCAAACTAACCAAGTAACACTATTTCATGCTTCCATGCTTTTTTGCATCCTGTTCCCCCTACATGTCACACCATTTTATTCTACCCTTTGCTCTTAATTAATAAAGTTCTATTTATCCTACATGATGCAGTTCAAACCTTTCATAACCTACTAAGTCTAAGTCTAAATACCCTGCAGATACTGGACTTCACTATCACTCTAGGTGAACTGTTGAAGCATTTCTTTTTTTCTTTTTTTTTTAACATTTATTTATTTTTGAGAGACAGAGACAGAGTGCAAGTGGGGGAGGGGAAGACAGAGAGAGGGAGACCCAGGATCCGAAGCAGGCTCCAGGCTCTGAGCTATTAACACAGAGCCCTATGCAGGGTTTGAACTCACAAACTGCAAGATCATGACCTGAGCTGAAGTCAGAGGCTTAACTGACTGAGCCACCCAGGCGCCCCTGTTGAAGCATTTCTAAAACTATGTAGTAATAGTTAGCAATGAACTCCTTAGGGGAAGAGACTACAATGTTGTAACTCAAGAATGAATCTGTCCTTCATACATAGTAAGTTCTTCCTCCCCAAAATTTGTTTAATGTGATACTTCAGAGAAGTATGTAATCTTCTCATGGGCACATAGCTGGGAACACAACAGGTCTTCTGATTAAATTTCATGTTTCTTCTTCTACATCACAACTGTGTCTCTTGAAAGATCAGTAAATACAAAACCCACAAGCACTCATATAAGCACACAAAATTATATAGCAGTTACTACTCTCATCAACCATTAACATGTAGGTCTCTTCCCTCTAAGCGCTTTCCACCAGTTTTCCTAAATTCATTTCCCTCACAGGTCAGAGAATGGAATTTCCTAATTTCAAAAGTATTGGTCTTTACAAATACTATCACTTATTTAATAAAATATTTTCTTGCATTCTTCCTGAATTATGACCAACAGCAAGGCAGCAAACTGAATCATGTGAAAATAATTTAGAAACAAAGTGTCTTTACCATGTCCACTAGAAGATAGCACCATAAGTTCACTTAATACTTACTCTCTTATGTTTACAACCTGCACTACTGAAATTTAAATAAAGTGTGTTAATTTAGGGCAATGTAATCCATTTAGAGATTAACTTCCTAACAACTGTTATGATCCTCAATAAAGAGCCAAACAGACCTTTTGAACCAAACTGAAATATGGTTTAGATACTATTTTTCTGTGAAGGTGGGAATAAAAATGAAAATTTACAAGAGCTAGGAATGCAACCAAAAAAAAATTTTTTTTTAATGTGGTGTCTTGTTTTGCTATTGTTGTTGCCATCATTAACTGATTAACTTTCTTTTTCTTTCTTTCTTTCTCTCTTCCTTTCTTTCTCTTCCTTCCTTTTCTCCTTTCTTTTCCATCTTTCTCTTCTTTCTTTCTTTCTTTTCTTTCTTTCTTTCTTTCTTTCTTTCTTTCTTTCTTTCTTTCTTTCTCTCTTTCTTTCCTTCTCTTCTTTCTCTTCTTTCTTTCTCTCCTTCCTTCCTTCCTTCCTCTCTTCTTTGCAGGTTCTGTTGCCTAATTTCCTTTGGACTACCATGATTTTACTCAGTCTTTGGGCATACATGTGAAAACTAATGCACATATCTCAATTGAAATTCTGCATAGTTTTGTTGGAAATCAGATACTTTCATATTTTTAAAAAATATAAGATACTTAGTGAAGTAAAAGGAAGAAAAAGAGAAAAACACAAAAAGAGTTCATCGCACATGAAATATTTGGGGAAAATAAGTAGCCATGTTAGTTTACTAACCAGGAGAGCTAGAATAAATCAAAACTGAAAATAATTGTACCAAAATAAAAAACCAGGTAAATTTGAAGCTTCAGAACCCTAAATCCACTACTCAAAATAGCCCAACACCAACTGAAATGGATGTCCAGTCCAAATATACAGCAAGAAGTAGATGTATTCAAATAGCATTTAGTCTAAAGCTGAGTGTTCATTTGCCAGGCAGACAGCCCATTAAAAAACTGTGGTTTTGGGGTGTTTTCAACTGAACCTGAGTTTTCAGATGTATGAATTAGTTTACCTCCTTGGAAAGACATGATTTCCTGTTTTCAGGAGAAATGCAAGCCTCTAAAAGCTTATTTAAAAGGTTCAAAAGGCTACTTAGGCATCAAATAACTATTAAAAACAATATTTTGACTATTTAAGTGTAAACGAATCAGAAACATATGGATTAAATTTCCCTTAAATTGCACATGCTCCAAACTGAAGAGTATAAGCAATGGGTGAAACCTGTTTTGGATTTCAGTGAGCCCAAAACATTTGAAAAATCATATGAGATGTTCAGTGAACTCAAGAGTACAGCTGGATTCACCCATCACTAATTCATTCCTATCCTATGCTTCTGGTCTTAATATAAGGAAGGGTGTTAAGTACACAAGTAGCTTACAGGTAAAACGTGTAGATCTAAATATAGATGTGATTTAAAAACAGAGAGAGAGAGAAGAACTTTTTAAAAAGTATTTTAAAAACCTGTGTGTTAAAAGAAAGTCTTCCAGTTTTAAACAAAATCTAAAATAGCCTTTAGACTCTTCATACAATTTTATTTTGAGTCTTTTCCTAATTAAAGACAATTTATATAACTCTAAGATGGAGAATAAAATAAACTAAATTTTTTTTTAGCTTCCACTATGTTCCAGACACTGTGCTTGATATTTTTACACACATTATTTCTTCACCCAATCCCACAAACCAGTTTCATGTGCCTATGCACAGAGATAAGGCATTTGTATTTCACTCGATTATTTTTCTCTTCACCTTGAGCAAGCAGTCTGTTTACAATAAACAGCCAGAGTCTAATAAGCCAGCTGAAAAACATTATATTTCCTCATCAAATTAAACTGATAATATTAAGAATTAAAGTCCTTAGCTACCAGTTGAACTACATAAAACTGAATAAGAGCACATGTTTTGGGATAAAAAATTACTTTATATTTTTGTACCTTCTTTGTATAACTGGGAAAATAATACCTACCTTATAGGATCATTATGAGTATAGACTGGGGAGTTGTATGTAATATGCTTGAGAGTAATGTGTTCAATAAGTGATAACTATTACATAAGAAATATGTGTATATTGATGTATGTGCTCAAAACTTCTTTTCTCCAACAACCAGTCAGATCCAGACTGTGTAACTGCCTATAACCCTTATCAAAATGAATCCCTCTGATCTCTCTCCAGACTCTCTGTGATAAACAATTCGCCATTCACTCAGTAGATTATGAATGGTCCCCACATATCCTGAAGAGGTTGCTTGAAACCACCTCCATCACAAGTTACAACTCTCTACAACATGTGTGGACCTAGAGGGTACTGTGCTAAGTGAAATAAGTCAGACAGAAAAATATAAATACCATACGATTTTACTTATATGTGGAGTCTAAAAAACAAAACAAATGAATAAACAAGCAAACAGAAGTAGACTCACAAATACAGAGAACAAACTGGTGGTTGCCAGAAGGGAGGGAGTTGGAAGGACGGATGAAATAGGAGGAGAAACAGGTATTAACTTCCAGTTATAAAAGAAATAAGTCATGGGGGTGAAAAGTACAGTATAGGGAATATAGTCCATAATACTGTAATAACTCTGTACGGTGACAGAACTAAACTTACCCTGGTGAGCATTTTATAATGTACATAATTGTTGAATCACTGTTTTACACCTGAAATAAATACAACGTTATATGCAAACTGTACTTCAATAAAAAGTAAAAATTAAAAGAAAAAAGTTACAGCTTTCCACCCCATGGTGCCCTGTAAAATGCCATGCTGGTATCTTGAAGATGGAGGCTATCCCCACACCTATCAGAAGTAACCTGTGTCAGGGGCGCCTGGGTGGCGCAGTCGGTTAAGCATCCGACTTCAGCCAGGTCACGATCTCGCGGTCCGTGAGTTCGAGCCCCGTGTCGGGCTCTGGGCTGATGGCTCAGAGCCTGGAGCCTGTTTCCGATTCTGTGTCTCCCTCTCTCTCTGCCCCTCCCCTGTTCATGCTCTGTCTCTCTCTGTCCCAAAAATAAATAAACGTTGAAAAAAAAAATTTTTTTTAAATAAAAAAAAAAAAGAAGTAACCTGTGTCAAACAGCAGGGCCTGCCGTGACCCAGCTCCTGCTAACTGAGGTATAGCACTACTTTTACACGAGTCTTCCTTTCCCCATCAAAATCCAGCTGACTCCTCTACCACCAGTTCAAGGAGTTTACTTGGGCTCCAAGAAGTCATAGCTCTTTCTTTGGTATACTTCAGCTCCAGCACTCTGCTCATCCACTCTGCCACCACTGGAGTAACTGGCACAACCCAATGTGCAGGCGTATTCAGTGTAGCCCCAATGCTCAAATACACTATCTTTGAGAAAGAGAAGATATACTGACAGCCCTCTCCCTACATACCACTCATGCTGTCTTATCTGAGGGTCATGCCTCTGCCCCCTCATGACTTTTGCTCGGAGAAACAGAAATGGGGTGGCTAGGAAGAGTTTCCAGAACCATATCACAATTCCACACAGAAAAATGACCATCAGACAGTTTTCGTTGACTGCTCCCCCACCTTTAACACCAGCTTGCATGCCTTTTTTTTTTCCCTTGGAAAAAGATCTGATTCCATAGCATGGCAGCCTATGAGGTTTCCAAAAGTCCCTGTGCAGGTTTTAAACTTCTGAGTTATATTAAACCTTGTCACATTTGCTGGTTAGTCAACGTTCCATTGCCTGTCAGCAGTGAAAACCTTACCAGAAGAGGTGTTCTTGCCAGCAGGGATCTTTGAGTCACTTATCTCCATGAGGTTTAATGAGCTGCATTAAGTCAAGCACTCTGACAAATCTGTACATAAGGCAATTGGTTTTAAATGCCTAGTGAGAGGTTGCACACGGAGCAAAGGTGTTGAATATTGTGTACTCACCACAGGTAATAATTTTAAGAGCGAACCTAATGGCTTAAGAGCCTTCTAATTTTTATTAGTCTCTCTTTGGTTGGGTTGCTCTTTGTTTTAGGTTAACAAGACCAAAAACTAGTTTCAGATCATACCTAAGAAGATGAAAGTGACTGGCACTTAATAGAGGGCCCACCCTTCAGCTATGTGCTCTCTGGGAGAGGGAGAAAGGGAAATAATGGGAAAGTATAGTAGTCCTCCCTTATCTGTGGTTTTGCTTTCCCTGGTTTCAGTTACTCACAGTCAACTACAGTCCAGAAGCAGATGACTCTCCTTCTGATATATCATCAGAAGGTTAATAGTAGCCTAAAGCTACATCACAATGCCTATGTCATTCACCTTATTTCATCTCATCACATAGGCATGTTATCACTTTATATCATCATCATCATCATCATCATCATCATCATCCTCCTCAGAAGGGTGAGTACCATACAATAAGACATTTTGAGAGAGATCACATTCACATAACTTTTATTATATTATAATTGATCCATTTTATTATAAATTATCATTAATCTTTTAATGTGCCTAATTCATAAGTAAACTTTATCTTAGTCATGTATACATAAGAAAAAACATAGTATATATAGGGTATAGTACTATCCATGGTTTCAGCACCCACTGGGGGTCTTGGAATATATCCCTTGGAGATAAGGGGGGATTACTGTGTACCCTTCCTTCCTGCAGCTTCAGTGATATTAAATAGTAGTTCATCTGTCAAAGACAGGGTTAGAGGTGGCAAAGTAGAATTCTGTGTGCTACTTAAGCTTCCAGGACCCTTTTATCCATAGTGTCATCACTCAGGCCAGTTTGGGACAGGGCTATAGGGTTGTCAGCAGTATTGGGTTACCAAGGAAGGAGAAAATTCATTATTGGAGCTGCTGGCCTGGTAATAAAAGGTGAGTGAAGTGAAGCAAAGCGAAGCGAAGTGAAGCGAAGCGAAGCGAAGTGAAGTGAAGTGAAGTGAAGACATAGGTCAATGTCATGCACCATCAGGCACAAGGATCGCAGTACCAAGAGTACATGTGTCAGGCTTAGCATGGTAGAGAGGGATCTCAGCAGGAATTTACACTGATGTCCTGGTGTATTGTAACTGTGGTTCAAGGAATTCTGTCCATATCAGAGAGATCTCCAGGCCATGGAGGTGGTGACTGTGGGCTTGTGTCTAGGGGTACAGTTGTAGCCCTCAAGGAGACAAATGAGATTGTCAGGCCCCTGCAACAGTCTGAGTTCAGGGGGTGAGGGGAAGCTAGATCTCTAGGAAACTTGACTAGAATACTAAGAAGGGTAACCCTCAGACTCTTCTCTTTCCCATATTTCCCCCTCTTGTTACTTGCCTTAATATTTCAAATGCCCAATCAGAAACCTAGGCACCATACATGATATTTCCTTCTCCCACTCCTTCATATCCAAACCAAATAACAATCCTTTGTTCCACATCCTTAATGTATTTTAATTGTCACTTCTTTCCATCTCTACTGTCATTACCTTAGTTCAGGACATGATCATTTTTGACCTAGATTACTAGAGTAGTCTCCTAACTATTCGTCTTGCCTTCCCACCAATCCCCATTTCCTACCACTACCTCCCTTAAAGTCATGCTCTAGCCCTCCCTAGTTACTTGTAGCTCCTTGCATGTGCCACGTTCCCTCTTATTTCTAGGGTTTGCACATCTTCATTTGGTTAATTCTTACACTTTTACTTTCTCAAAGAGGGTTCCCAATTCCTCAGGAATGGCCTCAGTGCTCCACCCCCATGATACCACAGAACCCTGTAATAAGGGCTATTAATACCATACTTCAGTGTCTCTTTTCTTGCTTTTGTCTTTTTGACTCTGTACCGCCAGCTATTAGTGCATTGCCTAAAACACAATATGCAATCAGTGAATATTTAATTAGTAGACTGGATTCTGTGACTGGTGGCTATACTCCTGACCTATCTGATTGTGAATCTAAATGATATTATAAAAAATATATATAAAGATATTACAAAAACAAATTAGACAAAAAGTTAAAAATAGAACTACCATATGGTCCAGCAACTCTATATATAGGAAATTAATCATTATCTTGGATATATCTGCACTCCCCTGCTCATTGTAGCATTATTTACCATAGCTAAGACATGAAAACAACCTGTATCCATTGACGTATTAATCGATAAGAAGAATTTGGTGTATATACAATGGAATATTATTCATTCAAAAAAAAAAAGGAATCCTTCCATTTGCAACAACATGATGGCCTTTGAAGTCATTATGCTAAGTAAATCAGATAGAAAAAGATAAATACTTCATGATATTACTTACATATGAAATTTTAAAAAGCCATCCTCCTCCTGTTAGTCATTCTAACACTGAGTTTAGACCAATATTTGCTCCAAGCTGATCATAAATTCTCTTTGCCTTTCCACCCCCATGTATAAATCCTACCTATCCAAATTGAGGTTATCCCAGGTACAAGAAAAACAGGACCCAACCTTGATAACAAGAATTAAGATGTTAGTTTGCTGAAATGAAATCAAACCTTTCTTCACGTATAGAAAGCTGATCTTTTTTATATAGAAAGCTGATCAATTGAAATAAAACAGCAGTTTTACATAATAAAAAGCAAGGATCTTTAGGTCACAGTAATGTTGCATCTAAGGTTGGTCAGAAAGCAAGGCTTCCTAACTCTGTTTTCATTAATTAGCTAGTCAAAACACCTTCTGTTGATGTACTTGATACTCTCACACATTGAGACTTGCCAGAATCTGCTAATCCTGATCCTTCATGTATTTTCTGTAAAGACTAGGAAGCTGGATCCTGTATGAATGTGAAGGTTGCCTACCAGATAAAAATACCCACCTAAAACAATGACTAAGGTCTGAAATCAAGCCTAAACTCTGCTCATCAAGCTTTGTGTCCTGGCTTTGGGGCTTGCATCACCCAGGGGACACAATACCTTTTTCTAATCCACGCAAAAGTACTTTGTGGGTGGTAGGGATCCTGCTTGAAAGCATTAAGATTCAGCACTGTCACAGCTCTCAAGTAACCCTAGAAGACCAAAATTCTGAATTATATGTTCCAGAGATCCCAACGGCATTCATCAGTCTCAGGATATACCATTCTGCCCTCTAATCATCATGACTTTGAGCCTGAACCATCAAATGAATCCACTCAACCTCTGCCCATCAAGACCTTGGCTTATAGTGGAAACTGCCAGACCTTTAAACCATGCAGAACAAACAACAAAGGCTATAAAAGTCAGCTTGAGGCTAGGAAGTAAGCAAAATCTAGTCTTCTGTTTATATTTCAGACCTGCTTGATTCTAAGTGCTTTGAGCACACTTGCATCTTTGGCTGGTAGTGCAATATCTCAACTTTCTGGGAACACCATCTTTGTTGGGACTTAGCCTCCTAGATATCAGCCTTCTGACTAACTTCATGGATATGATTTTGGGCTCCTGACTCAGCCTTTCTACTGCTACTCTCCCCTGAGGCTGACCACCCTTTCCACTAGTGATGAATGTGATCCCAGGCCCAGCATTCAGCCCAATATAGATAATGATATGGCCCAAGTGATGATGCTAACAATATGGTATATTCCATGGGCTCCAAAATACCAAACTTCACAAAAGTGGGGGTTTTCTACATATTATTTCATTATCTTCCTTCACTACTCATCATAAAAATCTCATCCAGTAAGACCAAAAGGGTTCATCATATTCTTATCTTTATCAACCATAATAAAAACAATAACAAATATCCACTCTGGTGAAGACCATAGAGCTAAGTTGTAGAGAACAAAGATTTACAAAACCCAGATCATATTCTTGAATGTTGCCCATCAGTTCTGTATTGTGTCTCAGAACAGCTCTTATTGGTGCAAAGTTCTGGCCATAACCAGGGTGCCAGAGGAACTGCAGAAGGGCAGCAAGAAAGCAGGTGTAGGCTTCCTGGCAGAAGCTTCCTTCCAGGCTAGCAGACTAAATCTTTAACCCCTAGTGTTTCTGAAGGCTGGCTCTACTGCTGAGCCCTCTTCCTCCCTTAGTAGATCCCATCGAAAATCAACCTGATCTCCTCCTTACTGTCTGCAGTCTTTCCTCACCCACATCTCTGCCTATTCTCCTCTAAATCACACATTTGGTTTCCATGCCTGCCTTTAAACTCTGTCTCTGGAAATAAAAATCCACGCTGACATCACTTAATTTTCTTGACATCACTATTTTTGGCTGCATCATTCCTGTGACCTGCATGTTACTATCATTCATCTTGCCCTACTATGGTTTTATTGGTCTCATAACTCAGTTACAGTTTTTGTTGTCTGAGGGAGGAGGATGATGGAGGTAGATGTAGCTTTAGGATAAAGCAGATGCTGTGGACAGCAAAGAGAAAAGAAGGAAAAAACCTGGGTCTCTGATGACTTTTTAAAATTGTGGTAAAGTACATATAACACAAAGTTGGCCATTTTAACCATTTTTAAGTGTACAATTCAGTGGCATTATATTCACAATGTTGTGCCACCATCACCGCTGTCTATTTCCAAAACTTTTTCATCACCCCAGAGACTTTGCAACTGGCCATTCAGCAACAGCTCTCATTCCCCAGTCTCCCATGCCCCTGGTCACCTCTAATCCACTTTCTGTCTCCATAAATTTGCCTATTCCAGATATTTCGAGTAAGTGGAATCACACAATATTTGTCCTTTCGGTTCTGGATTATTTCACTTGGCATAAAGTTTTCAAGGTTGAAGGTTTGTGAAGTATGGTACCCATTATCAACAGTGTATTCCTGATTCAATTCATATTTTGTATATGGTTATAAATCTTATATAGCTTTTAACTTGACACTTAATATAAATCCATTTGATTTGAATATACAGGCATAACTCAATTTATTGCACTTGTCTTTATTGCACTTCACAGATCCTGTGTTTTTTACAAATTGGAAGTTGGTGGCAAACCTGTGTCAAGCAAGTTGATTGGCACTATTTTTCTAACAGCATTTTCTCACTTTGTATCTCTGCGTTTCATTTTGATAATTCTCACAACACTTCAAATTTTTTCATTATTATATTTGAATTGCTGCAATCTTGTGATAAAACTTTAATGAATGAGGAGTTGCTTTTTATGGATGAGCAAAGAAAGTGGTTTCTTGAGATGGAATCAACTCTTGGTGAAGATGCTGTGAAGATTGTTGAAATGACAACAAAAGATTTAGAATATTACATAAACTTAGTTGATAAAATAGCAGCAAGGTTTGGGAAGACTGACTCCAATTTTAAAAGAAGTTCTACTGTGAGTAAAATGCTGTCAAACAACATCTCATGCCAAAGAGCCTTTATGAAAGAGAGAGTCAATCAATTTGGTAAATTTCATTGTTGTCTTATTTTAAAACATTGCTGTAGCCACCCCAACCTTCAGCAACCACACCCTGGTCAGTCAGCAGCTGTCAACATTGAGGCAAGACCGTCCACCAGCAAAAAGATTATGACCCACTGAAAGCTTAGATGGTAGTTAGCATTTGTTAGCAATAAATTATTTTCTATTTCAGGTACATACATAGTTTTTTTTCAGACATAATTCTATTGCACACTTAATGAATTATAATATGGTAAAAACATAATTTTTATATGCACTTGGAAACCAAAAAAAATAATTTGACTCACTCTATTGTAATACTTGCTTTATTGTGGTTGTCTAGAACTGAACCTGCATTATCTCCAAGGTACATCTGTAATGTATGTAGTATGTGTATGTGATTTGTGCACACTTTAGTTCCATGAACCTTGGGAAAATGATTCTACAAATATCATATATAGATATAAATGTATAGTTTTTTTTTTTTTGCAAAGTGATACATTCTTCTTATTTATTAAATCACTAGTTTCAGTGTTGTATAGAGCTATTTGTAGAACAATTTCAGAAAAGAATTAAAATATTGTGAAAATTTCAGCTTAATAAATATTTATATAAAAACTTCAGAATTTCATTCTTTTTTTACTGCTGAATAGTATTCCATGGTACATATGTACATTTGTTTATCCATTCATCTGTTGATGAACACTTGAGTTATTTGCACCTTTTGGATATGATGAATAATGTTGCAGTGAACACACTGACATACAAGTATCTGAGTCCCTGCTTTTTATTCTTCTGGTTGTATATTTAGAAGTGGAATTGCTAGCTTAAGGTCATTCTATGTCAAGCTCTTGGAAGAACTGCCAAACTGTTTTCCATAGGGGTTACATTTTACATTCCCACCAACAACATAAGAAGATTCCAATTTCTCCATATCCTTGCCAATATTAGCTATTTTCTTTAAAAAACATATTATTATAGCCCTCCCAATAGGTGTGAAGTGGTATTTTATTGTATTTTTGGTGTGCATTTCCCTAATTCCCAATGATGTTGAGCACTTTTTCATACACTTATTGGTCACTTGTATCTCTTCTTTGGAGGAATGTCCATTCAAATCCTTGCTCATATTTTAATTAGATTATTTGTCTTTGTGTTGTTGAGTTATAGTAGCTCTTTATATATTCTAGATATAAACTTTTATCTGTGATAAAAAAGATTTACAAATATTTTTTAGATTTCTTTTCACTTTCTTGACAATGTTCTTTGATGCACAAAAGTTTTTAATTTTGGTGTCCAATTTATCTATTTTTTCCTTCAGTTATTCTTGTTTTTGGTGTCATATCTAAAAATCTATTGCCAAATCTAAGGTAATGAAAAGTGCCCCTATGTTTTCTTCTAAAAATTTTATGGCGTTAGCTCTTATATTTGGGTTGTTGACCCACTTGAAGTTAATTTTTATATATGATGTGAGGTAGAGATCCAACTCTTTCCTTTGCATGGGGAAATCCAGTTGTTCCAGCACATCTGTTAAATAGAAAATTCCTTCCCCAATGAACGGACTTGGTACTCATGTCAAAAATCAATTGGCCATAAATATATGGATTTACTTCTGTAATCCCAGTTCCATTCTATTTGTCTATAGGTCTATCTTTATGCCTTTCATGATTTTTTGAGTTGCTGAGTTAACAAACACTGAAGGTTACTATATTCATTGTATATTGCTGCTATAACAAATTTCTAAATTTGTCTTAAACAAAAACAAATTTATTATCTTATAGTTCTAGAGGACGGGGTTCCAAAATGGGTTTCACTGACATAAAACCAACATGTCAGCAGGGCTGCATTTCTTTCTGGCAACTGTAGGAAAGAATCCATTTCCTTATCTTTTCCAGATTCTAGAAGCCACCCACGCTCCTTAGCTCATGGCCTTCTTCCATCTTCAAAGCCAGCAATGATAAGTCAAGTCCTTCTTACACTGAATCACTCTGACTTTTGCTTCATCATCATGTTTCTGTCTCTGACTCTCACCCTTCTTTTGCCTCCCTCTTCTACTCTGTGATTATATCGGACCCACCCAATAAGTCATGATAATCTCCCTATTGTAAAATCATCTGATTAGCAATTTCAATGTCCCTTTACCATGTCATATAATATATTCACTGGTTTTGGGAATTAGGACACGGACACCTTTGCGGAACTATTGTACTGCCCTTCATAGCCATTCTGGGTCTGGACTTGTAGTCACTTGATACAAGAAAGTTTCCTATAGTTAAAGCCTATATAATTTGAGGCTGGGCCTGATTTATTCACCAGTCTCCCCATCACCACTCAACACAGTGCCTGGAATATAGTATATGACTGATAAATACTATTGAGAAATGTATTTACTGATGCTACTAGTGCTCAGATAGTTTTTTTTTTATTTTTTTATGTTTATTCATTTTTGAAAAACAGAGAGAGACAGAGCACAAGCAAGGGTGGGGCGGAGAAAGAGGGGGACACAGAATCTGTAGCAGGCTCTAGGCTCTGAGCTGTCAGCACAGAGCCTGACACGGGGCTTGAACTCAAGAACTGCGAGATCATGACCTGAGCCAAAGTTGGATGCTCAATGGACTGAGCCACCCAGGCGCCCCAGTGCCCAGATAGTCTTTGTCAATGATTTTCAAACTAAGTCCCATAGAATTCTAAAGTTTCATTCCTGTGCCTTGGGAACCACTTGACGTAGGAAGTAAAAACTGCCGAGGAAGAAGCTGAGCCTTTCTTCAATCCAAGCAGTTTGCCTTTATCTATTTCATTTTTTGAGATTCTATGTAAAATTATAAGAAGTCTACTGATATAGGAAGTTAAAAAAAGAAAAAACTGGGATTAGCTCATTGACAATATAGCACAACTCCAAAATGTTTGCTTCATGAGGATGTTGATTTTATAAGATAAACTGAACCAGCTGTCTAGGTGAGTAACCCCTGTAGCAAGAAGGACGTGCTTCACGTGGTGCCCAGCTGAAATTGGGTTGAATAGAACTAGAGCATGAGATAGTCTCTTTACAACTCAGCATTCTAAATGTAGTTTCCTGTTCAATCCCCCAAATATTTCCTTCCAATTAAGCAATTCCCTTGGCCCTGTAATTTCAGAAAGCTCCTTGGAGTTCAGTTGGTAATGAAGAACTGCCTTTTCCAAACTACTCAGAGAAGAAAAGCAATTGTGAGCATTATTAAGTGCTTACTCTGTGCCAAGCACTGTGTTGAACAATTTACACACATTATTCCTCATGTGTATGTACTCTTTGCCATAATCCTGCAAAGTATACCGTATCTCCATTTTACTGATAAGAAAACTGGGACAAATAAATATTAATCTACCTAATGCCACAAAACTTGGCAGGAGATCTTTTAATATTTCCCCCACATGCTATTCTCAAAGACACCCATAAGAATAGGTGACCTTTTTCCTTGCTGTCCTAAGATGGCCCTTTCATCTACATAATGTCCATGGAATTCAGAGATTCAATCATTTCTCAATCTGAATTCCTATTTTCCTATTTTACCCTCCACTTTGACCCTTCCTTAACTGTATAAATGGCAACTCTGTTTTGTTTTGTTTTGCTTTTCAGTTGATCAGGTCAAAAACTTTTTTTTTTAATATGAAATTTATTGTCAAATTGGTTTCCATACAACACCCAGTGCTCATCCCACCAAGTTGGACAAGTTACTTTGCTTTCTTACACCTGTTTCCTCGTGTGTATAATAGGAAATAATATCTATTTCAAGGTACATTGTGAAGATTTAAAGGAATAACATGTGAAGAGCTTTGTACAATGCCTAAAAGTTATCTAACATTAATATAAATAAGAAAAGTAAGAATCAGAAAGTTTAAAATCCAAAGTCAAACAGCTAGGCTATAAAAATAGGAGAGGGCTGGATAAGGAATCCAGAGCTGTAATGCTGGAAAATTGGCTTATTTGTGTTTGTCTTAATATTCTTGAAACTAAATCTAGACAAGCAGCTTTTTCTCCTCCATTTGGTGCTAACTCTAAAGAGCAGAGTGAAGCCTTTGTTTTCAAGTTTTAGGAGATCCTGTTGATGTGTCCTGTTTTCTGTAATAAGTACTATCACTTTTCTATTGTTTACTCACACAACAAACATGAATAGGAATTTATAATCTACTTGGGAACATAAGCCACATGTTTTGATAACAAGGAAGTTAGGAGAACTGAAAAAGTGCTAAGGAAATTCAGAGGTGAGAAGCATACCTTTATTTCTTCGTAGGTGAAAACACTCTCCTATTCCTTTCCTCACTCCCAATCCATAGGGCAGTTTCTTTGTAAACTCCTTGCTATGGAAACAAATATATAAGAATGATTGACATGCATACATACTTTTCTCCTAAGTGTTAAGGATTCCTGTTTAAGTTCCTAACATCAATTTCTCAAAACAAAAATGCATAGACAATCTTTGGAGGAGTTAATCAGAGTACTTTTTATTCATCTCATTTGGTTTGCACACCTAAGTGGTGCCTCTGGGTATACCATAAAAAGAGCTTTAATTGAGAGCAAACAAACTTGGGTTTTACTTACCTTGGATCCACTAATTAGACTCAAGATAAAGAGTTCCTTCCAGGGAAGGGAATGTGGAGCAGATACTTGTTTTTCCCAAAACTTTTGTCTACTTCTGCAGTTATATATTTTTTAAAGCACATATATTGTGTAGGATTATTTACAACCTCTGGAGAGAATGAACATGAAGCATTAGTGTGCATGGATACTGTCATGTGTTAAAAGAAACACACTAGCAGTGGGCCTGTAACTACAGAATTCTGAGGTTGAATTTCAGGGTTTATTGGGGTAAGGGAGTGATTCATAAGGATGTTGATATTTTAGCATTTTCTATTCAACATGGGAATTTAAAGATTATCCTAGGAGAAATGAAGGAGAAAACTATATGTCTCAACTCTTATTTTTAATGAGGGTGAATTTTCAGGGATGTCAAAAATTGGATAGTCCATCTGCCAAATCTCTGTTTTACATATGCACTTTTTTTTCGCCACCTTATTCTTGTCAAAAGGTGTTGCCAAGAATCATTCCCGTCAAGGTGTTTAGTGCCAGCACTGTCCAAATAAGAAGCAATGTGAGAAAGAACTGACTTTAGGGGCACAGATGCTATATTAGTGTTGGAACTATTCCTGTGTGGAAGCTTCTCCGCTTCACACTGAATAAAACTATGATATTTACTACCATTTAATCCAGAGACCCCTTCTCCCTTCCCCTTATAGTAACAGCACTGTGTGGTTGTTTTTTTAACTACATCTGGACTGCAAATATAAAAAATGCATCAGCTGTAAGTAGAGTTGTGACAATAAGACAAAATTCTTGCCATTACTGCTTTCACTCAAAGCCCTGAAACTCTTGCTTATGATTCTGTCTCCCAAAGTAAAACCCCTAAGTAAACCTCTCTAAGCCTCAGCATCCACACTAGAAAATTAGGAATTATAATACCTACCACACACACACACACGCACACACACACACGCACACACAAAGTTGCCAAGGTTTAAAATTATAGCCTTCACTTACCATTTAGCACATACAGCACAGGAGACATAAACCATAAATGCTATTGGAAGGGAATTAGAGTGCGGAGGTTTGTCAACAAACACACCTAATTTTGATCCTGCTCTACTACTTATAAACTGTGTAACCTTAACTTTAAAATGGCCAACTTAATTTTCCTGAACCTCAATTTCTCAGAATGAATCAGAATGATATATTACCTATTTCATAAATGTGGGATAATGAAGTGTGATAATACATCTAAAGTGCTCACCACAGTGCCTGACACATTCTAAATACTCTACATTAGCCATTATTATTAATTCATTACTTCTTGAATGCTTGTAAAAATAACACATTTTAGCATACGTGCAGGAAAATCCCTGCCAAATAAGTTCATTTATTTTCCTCTAAGAATGAACCCTCTGACAGAGAAGCCTCTATATAAGTAGAGAATTTTACAGTCCTAAAAACAGTAAATGAAAAAGTATTATTAAATTGATTAGATCATCTTAAAATCTCTCAATCTGGAAATATCCATCCTGGCATAGAGTTATACATACATTCCTGGTCCACGTCTTATTGAGAAGCTCTTTGAGCTTCCAACTGTGTCTTCCCCTGGAACAGGGTAGATATCTAAAGGAGAAATAGGTCTTATCTTGCCCTTTGGGATCTTGGCCCCAGCTAGGCTTATCTCCTAAACCAGTTCTTTTGGCTACTTGCTCAACAGCTCTCTGGATCCCAAATTTCATGAACTCACATCTCCTTCTGCTGGAGTTAGGCTTTTATCTCTAGTTCTTCTGGAATCTGGACTCATTTTATCTCGTATACATACTTGTTTTCCTATTTCTAGTTAATTCTGAATAAATGATTACAGACCCACAAAAACTATCCATCATTCAATACAAGTACACAAAGAGACTCCCACCAAAGTGATCCAATGCATGCAGTCAAAACAATGGGAAGGAAGTCACTGAAAATGCAGTTGGAATCACAAACATTTCAGCACCAAAGAGATTTTATGGTTGTTCCTGTGTTCGGTGAAGGATGTGACATTCTGAAATGGATATGTGTGTGTGTGTGTGTGTGTGTGTGTGTGTGTGTGTGCGCGCACACGTGCATGTGTGTGTGAATACACTTTCTGAATAGATCACCACATGAAAATCAATTCAGGAATATTTAAGTTCTAAATATTTTTTCAAAAGACATTTGATTCATCAATTCACTTCTTCAACAAATATGTGGAAAAGTAAGAACAATGGCTAACATTTATGGAGCATTTTCTGTGTCAGATGCTGTTCTAAGCACTGAAAAATGACAATCATAATAGGAAGTTAATAATCATAAGAGCTCCACCTTACTAAGTAAACTGAGGCACAAAGGGGTAAAATAATTTGCTCAAAGTTACAATGGATACTAAGTGATGAAACCAGGTACTTACCATATGCGAGGCACTTTGCCAGAGGTAGAGCATACAAAAGGAATAATATCTAGTCTCTGCTTTCATGAAGTTTAAGTTCAAGTGAAAAAGTCAGACAAAAAGAGTAAACAAAATAATTTCAAATTTTTTTTTTCAACGTTTATTTATTTTTGGGACAGAGAGAGACAGAGCATGAACGGGGAGGGGCAGAGAGAGAGGGAGACACAGAATCGGAAACAGGCTCCAGGCTCTGAGCCATCAGCCCAGAGCCCGACGCGGGGCTCGAACCCACGGACCGCGAGATCGCGACCTGGCTGAAGTCGGACGCTTAACCGACTGCGCCACCCAGGCGCCCCAACAAAATAATTTCAAATAAGCACTATAAAGGGAGTAGAAAATGGGATTGTGCTATGTTATAAACTAAATTGTGTCTCTCCAAAACTCCTATGTTGGAATTCCCCAGTACTTCCAAATTTGACTGCATTTGGAGATGAGGCCTTTAAAGAGGTCTCTAAGGCTTAATGAAGTTATATCAGTGGGGTCCTAATCCAACATGACTGGTGTCATTTTGACAAGAGAGGTTAGGACACAATCAGACACAGAGAAAAGAGTGTGTGAGGACATCTGAAGAAGACAGCCATCTACAAGCCAAGGAGAGAAGACTTAAAAGAATCCAACCTTGTGGACACTGTGATCTCAGACTTCCAGCCTCTAGAACTGTGGAAAATAAATTTCTGTTTAAGTCATCCAGTCTGGGGTACTTTGCTATAGCAGCCCTAGAGAACTAATATAGTAACCAAAGAAGGTCTCTCTCTGAACTGATTAAGACTCACAGAATGAAAAGAGTAGAAGGAAGTCCCAGACAGAGGCAAAAAGAGCAGAGAGAGAGACCTTGAAGGAAGAATTAAACACTTAAAATATTCTACTAATCTCAGAAGTCATCATAGCCACTTCATTGAGTGATTACTCACAAAACACTTCATAATTGGGGAAGTGTTTTACAACATTGTTCTCAATTAATCATCATAATAGTCACAGTCGGCAGATATTAATAGATTAATTTTACATATGGAAACTGAGGCACCAGAGATGCCAAGTGACTACAACTTGCACCTAGTTCTTCTGATGTCAAAACCAATGTTCTTTTCATTATACCAAAGTTTCTTCCTAACCAAGATCACTCCTATTTTGTATAAAAGTCTCTAGTCATCATAAGGCCATATTGCACAGGGAAGGCAGATTAAGAGTTCAGAAATTATAAACAGGGTAGAGTTCTTCATCTCTTCATGTTTCACATCCCAACCCCCACACCTTCCTCTAATTGTCTTCAATAATGATTGTGCTATATAAAGGATTTTACTGTTTTTTTTAAGGTTACTTATTTTGAGAGAGAGACCAAGGTGGGAGGTTCAAGGAGAGAGGGTGTGTGGGGGAAAGAGAGAGAGAGAGAGAGAAAGAGAGACAGAGAGAGAGAGAGAGAGAAAGGATCCAAGCAGGCTCCACAGCCAGTGTGAAGTCAGATGCGGGGCTCAATCTCACGACCACCAGATCATGACCTGAGCCAAAATCAAAAGTCGGACTCCTAACTGACTGAGCCACCCAGGCGCCCCTTATTGGTTTTCAAAATCTGTTTTCATGAATAAAATATTTTAATTGCTTTAATTCCCCTCTTCACTTAGACCGAGTAGACGCATGAATTCTCTTCAAAATGCCTTTCAGTTTAACTGTAGCCTTTGCAAAATGGAACCTCAACAAGCACCTACAGTGCTTGCCAGCAGGACATGGGGAAGTAGTACAAGCAAGGGAGATTTCCATATAACACATGTGTTCTAAGTACAAAATTACAATAATTAGAGATGGCAAAGACTGAGAAGTCTATCTCCAGGAAGGTCAATGAAAGATTATGAAAATGTTTAGTCTAGGCTGGTCCCATTCTCCTAATAGTACATACAGTGAACAAACCATATATGCATTCTCTAGCAGACTATTACATGATCTAATCAAATGTAGTTTTAGCATATTTGTGCAATGTCATGACCCATAACTCTATCATATTTCACAATCAGTTTTTCCCACTGAAGCATTTGGGAATCTGAAAGTATAAACAAAACAGACTGATTGTCTATTAAAAGTTATTCAATAAATGTTTTTGAGAATCTGTTTTGGAGACGGCCTTCCACTAGAACTGTGAAGGTTATAAAAATAGTTAAGAATAAGACTAGTCCACAAAATGAATATAAAACTCTAACAGAGAGATGTCATCCTTACTTATACCTATAATTCAAAGGCAGGATTTGTAAATTGTGGAGAAAGGATTGACAAGGGAAAGGGGAATTTACATCCAATTGTGAACATTTCCCTTCATGGAAGAGAAAGTACTTAAACTGGGCCTTGAAAGCTGGTTAGGATTGCAACTGGTATAGATGAAAAAGGGTTGACTTTCAGATTAAGGGGCGGGTGGGTGGGATGAACAAAAATAAGAAAAAGTGAAGCCATTTCAGGGAACAATTTGATGAGAGTTTGCATATCAGGCTGAGAAGCACTGGATCTATTTTGTAAACAATAGAGAGCCAGCACAGGCATTTAAATAAGAGGAAGTCCAACAGTGAATGCCTACTGTGTACCAGGCACCAAGTCTGGCCTATTACATATGAATTTATACTTTAGTCTCCACAATCCAAATACAACACAGCAGGGTGGAGAAACTGAGGCTTAGGAGGTTAAACACAGAATCAGCAATGGGAATGACACGAACAGAACTATGCTCCAGGAGATGAGTCTTGCAACCATTTAAGAACACCCACTTATTATCAGAAACAAGGAAGTGAGGAAAAGATGATTTAAGATCAGGATAATGACATGCTGACTTTGAAGTGAGTAAAAGACAGTGAAGTGGAGATTTCCAAATAGCAATTTTAAACAAAAGGATGGAACTGATTTGAGAGGTCAGAGCTAGATGTAAATTTGAAAATAATACTACAGAAATGATAGCTTAAGTCATGGAAAGCACAAGACAGCAAAAGAAAATATTAAGAGACGACGATAGAAGACACAACCTTGGGAAACACCACCATTGGGGGGGGGGCAAGAGGAAGAAGGCATGCCAGTGAAGCAGAGAAAAACAGAAAAGTGAAAGAAATATTAAGGTGAAGAATAGCAAAGCTCAAATTCTTATCATATAATAATCACAAATCTAGTCACAAAGTTGGAGATGAAGATGAAGGGGATGAAACAAAATAAAAGTGGAGTAAAGGAGCTTGAGAAAAGCACAGAAGATTTTTAGAAGGTGTGGGAAATGCAGCAGGGAGTCAATCTGACAGGAATCTGACAGGAACTGCTGGCAAAAGCAGCAATGAGGTCCAGCTAATGTTAAAGCAAAGAGGGAGAGGGATACTGGGACTTTATCTAGGAACACTGATAGTCTATGAACATAACCAAAACAAGGAGTGAAATAACAAGAAGTCAAGGGGAAAGGAGAATGGATGGTTATAGAACCCATCATGGAGCCCAGACTGAGAAGAAAGACAAGTGAATTCTGCTTTTTCCTTTGTCTCTGCCATTCCAAATGCCACTGAAATGATTTTTTTAATGCAATGATCAATGGCACTCATACTTTAAATATTCAAAATAAGCATCTAAACCAACGTTAAAATCTCTCTTGTTCCAATTCCATAAACCCAGAATCAAATGCCCCCAAAATCCTTTTAGAAATATCTTTGACACAGAATGATAATTAACTTTGGAGTAGTGATAGCATCGCTCCACTCCCTCCTAAGTGTTGGCCAGGACCTTCTTTTATTAAAATCTTGTTATTGTCCCCTCACAATGACATCTCATCTACTCTGAACTCCTTCTTTCCTCTGCCACTTATCCCTTGGTTTCCTGAGATATTAGGTTAAATAATACCAATAGGAAACGATACATTATCAATCTTTGTTAATGCTTATGATAGCTACTGTCTTCAGAGTACTTTACCTTTTCTTTTCCTTATAAATCCTAAACATGTTTTAGGCAGTACAGCAAATGGCACACATAATACCATGACCTGTAATGGCATGATACCATGAGCAATGGAAGGATTTTCCATGCAATGTTCATATATTTTTAAAGCACAGGGAAGTGTTGAAGCCATTTGGATTTTGAAGCCTGACACATGAGGAAAGAGACTGTTTTTGTCAATCATTTGATCTCTGAGATACCTATCTCATTAAAATCCGGCCTTCTTTGATGGTCATATTGATTGAGTGAAACATACCCATGGTCCTCTTAGGGAATTATTATGAACCAAGAATGTTTTTTTATTTTGTCTTTAAACTTCCCTTTCTGGATATGCAAAATATTTTTCTTAAAATCTTACTTTTGTCATCTTCTTTAGGCACAGTCTTTAATGAAAATAGAAAATCAGTTCTCTGATTCTGCAGAGAACTAAGACAATCAAGTAAAAGAACTCTAGAATTTTAATTAAAGTTAAACCAAGTGTGTGCTTTTTGGCTTATTTGAATGACTGAATGTTTTTGGTTTTGTTATTAATCCTGGCCAACACTGGTTTTGTTTGTCTGCAAAGCCCAAATTTTCTAGACATTTGCTGACTCTACAATTCACTTTATGTAATAAATAGTTAAAACCACACAGATAAGGCTTCTGAATTTTCATAATAATGTATTTTTAAACAGTGTAGGTTCATGATTGGAAAAAAAAAAAAAAGAAAGAAACCACTTGTGCTCTTATTGGTCAACAGCTCTCTTTCCATCTTTCTGTAAGAAAGGCCTGAAGGGGTGCTTGGGTGGCTCAGTTGTTAAGTGTCCAACTCTGGGTTTGGGATCAGGTTATGGTCTCATGGTTTTGTGGATTGGAGCTCTGCATGGATTTGAGCTCTGTCAGTGCCGAGCCTGCTTGGGATTCTCTGTCTGTCTGTCTGTCTGTCTCTCTCTCTCTGTCCCTCCCACAGACAGGCTTGTGCTGTCTCTGTCTCTCTCAAAATAAACAAATAAACTTAAAAAAAAAAAAGCCTTAAAAAAAAAAAGGCCTAAAAACTTGAACATCTACTTTTTACTTATCTTGAGTTATTTTGGAAGAACTATTTACAAATTCCCTAGTACAAGGAATATACAAATTTGTATATTTCCAAAAGGGATGCAAAGGATCAGAAAATAGTTTTGCTATCCTCTTGTGTCTTTGTAAATGTTCTTTCATAACTACATATGTCAAACAGTATTCAACACATTATAATACAGTGTTCCTTTGTCTATTTTATAGGGAATGATAGCTGCTTACCATATGCCAATTGTGTCCAAACATCCCATCAGTTTGCCACCCAGTAATTCACTAAAAGAGTTAATGGAGAAGAAAAAATCTGATACTCAGTTACTTAAAACACAAGCTGCATTTCAAGAATGATGAAAGATGGCTAAGAGAATGTAAGGCATGCAAATGTCTTCTATTAGTACAAAGGAAATGCAACACATGTATCCTCAAAAAGGAGATAGTCAGCTACACCCAGTACTGTCTAATTCAGGACTATCTGAACTTTTTGGTTCTTTTTCCCACTCTCATCCCACTTGTGGAAAAGAATCTATTCATAGTGGAGGATAAAGGTTACTAAATAAGACTATTATAGAAGGTATATAATTTAGAGTCATTATATCCTACATCTATATAATTTCTATAACTGTTTAGTATAAATAATAGAAAACACTTCAGTATGTTGGCTCTGTGTGTTTCCCCATTATACCATTTGTAAGTTACAATCATTCATTTTTAGCCTAAACTTTTCTTTGTACATGGTATTAAAAACCACAGTCAAGTTAGATTGTTGGGATATACTTTATGCAAGGGTCATCTAGAAGATTAAGTACACAAACACAACCAACCCTCAGAAGCTAACTCATGTAATTATTACTTTTCTAGCTTCCATAACTTGTTACTAGCATGCTATTTCTTATCTCAAAATTCTTGCTAAAATCACTTATTTAGGGACAAGAAAATCTAACAGATGTTTTACGTTCTTCCAGTGTACTGTTCACATTCCCATTCCTCAAAGAGGGCTCTACAGCCAATGAAGTTTAAATATACTGTAAAAAGCCTAGGAATATGGAATGTGATTTGCCACCATTACATTCCACATGACAGGCAAGCCGACTCCATGGTGAATTTTGCATCAGCCAAGCAAGAGACTAATTGAGAGAATACTTCAGGTTTTAAAAGTCTACTACAAATGCATATGTTTATCAGTCATATTCTAAATGGAGCTGAACTCAGAGAGAATGACATGGCTATTAAACTTTATTGGGCTGTGTTATATAATGCAAAGACATCTGGATCAGTAGCCAAAATAATTAAGTTTGAGTCCGTCTCCACTGATATACTCTGTAGCCTAAAGTAAGTCTTAATTCTTAAACTCTCTGTATCCTAATTTCTCATCTGTTTTTTTTCATTATCAAATGAAACTCACTTACAAATAAGATAACATAGGTGGACAGCATTTGGAAAATTTGGAAGCTCCATACACGTACAGATAACTCCTATTGTTATTATCTAGGCATTTCAAGCAAAGGATTCTTGGCTTGTGTTGCAGCTATTGGCTACATATATATTTACAGACAATTCAATAATTTGCTCAATTTGGTGTTTGGAGTTTGAATTATCTGAACAATGGCAGGACTTGCCTCTTCTAAGACCAGTCTGTACAACACAAAACAGAGTAGAACATTTGTATATAGAAATCTCTAGGTGGCCAAACTCAAGCCAGGCTAGAAAATCTCACTGTGAAGTTCCTTCATCATTGCTTCAAATATCCCACTAGTTTAAGAAACCTGGCCATCGTTGTCCTGATAATTCTCATCCTGATTCATTTATTACTGAAAAACTTGGCGATTGTCTTAGTCCATTCAGGCTGCTATAAAAAATTACCAAAGACTAAATGGCTTATAAACAATACAAATTTATTTCTTCTAGCGCCTGGGTGGTTCAGTTGTTTTAGCATCCAACTCTTGATCTCGGCTCAGGTCATGATCCCAGGGTTGTGGAATTGAGCCCCATGTCAGGCTCTGCACTGACAGCCCAGAGCCTGCTTAGGATTCTTTCTCTCCCTCTCTCTCTCTCTGCCCCTCCCCTGTTCACATGCTCTCGCTCCCACTTTCAAAATAAATAAATAAACTTTAAAAAATTTATTTCTCACAGTTCTGGTGACTGGAAGTCCGAGATCAGGGTGCCAGCATAGTCAGGTTCTTGTGAAAGGACTCTTCTGGGCCTTGCAGACTCCCAAGTTCTCTCTGTATCCTCACATGGTGGAAGAGGCTAGAGAGCTCTGTGGGGTCTCTTCTATGAGAACACTAATCTCATTCATGAAGGCTCCACCCTCAAGACCCAATCCCTTCCCAAACACTCAACCTCCTAATAACATCACAGTGGGCATCAGAATTTCAATGTATGAATTTTTGGAGATACAAACATTTACACCATAGCACCTTTCAAATAAACTGTAGTCATAACAAAAAGAAAAAACTGAAAGTCAGAATTTATAAAAGTTGAATAGTTTCTCAGAACAAGAGACCTATCTAAAGATTCTGTCCCCTCTTCTTCCTATTCCTAATATCTCCATTGGCCAATTTTTTCAAAACTCAGTGTCTGGTCATATTTCATCATCAACCTACCCAGCAGAGAAAACACCTGCTATGGCTTTAGAAATACAATATGAAGAAAAGTTAAGAGATTGTAACTAGCCAGAACACTTATTAGAGAGAGAAAACATTTTAATATCCCAGGAGTTACTTTAGTGCTCTTCACTACAGAATAAACCACAGTGACAGCCCCATATTATTAGGTATGTACATAGAATCACTGGTAGACTTTGAGTATAAGCTCTATATATGATTAAAACCCTAAGAGAAGAATGATGTCTCAGGCCCAGTGTAATATCAAAGTACTGCTCCAAATTCTAAGACCAAAAAAATGCTAGAAATAAGCTAAGTGGCTTCTCACACAAAGCTAAAAAAAAAATGGTTACAAACTCCTCTAGAATAGCAACAGCACTCTGCTTCTTCTGACTGCCTCCTTACACCTAGTCTGGAGATGTATTACAAATTTTTTAAATGGCTATTGCTGGCTATGGTACTAAATGGCTACTAAATGACTATGGTCTGAATGTTTGTGTCCCCCAAAGCTCACATGGTGGAATCCTAATGCCCAATGTGATGATGTTAGGGGGTGGGGCCTTTGGGAGGTAATAAGGTAATGAGGGTATAGTCTTTATAAATGGGATTAGTGATGGGGCACTTGGGTGGCTCAGTTGTTTAAGACTCTGACTTCAGTTCAGGTCATGGTTTGTGAGTTCCAGCCCCACGTCAGGGTCTGTGCTGACAGCTCAGAGCCTGGAGCCTGTTTCGGATTCTGTGTCTCCCTCTCTCTCTGCCCCTCCCCTGCTATTGCTCTCCTCCCCTATCCCCGCCCCCACCCTGACTCTCAAAACATGAATAAAAACTTAAAAAAAATTTTTTTTTAAGTAAATGTGATTAGTGCTCTTATAAAAGAGACCCCACAGAGCTCTCTAGCCCCTTCCATCATGTGAAAATACAAGAAGTCTGCAACCAGAGAGGAGCTCCATTTGACCATGCTGGCACCCAGATCTCAGACTTACAGCCTCCAGAACTGTAAGAGATAAATTTCTGTTTTTTAAAAGCTATCTAGTCTGTGGTATTTTGTTACAACAGCCCAAACGGACTAAGACAGTTACTGTCTTATGAATGAAAGATACCATAAGCAAGATTTCAGAAACTGGAATTTGCATATATTAGAATTAATGTCATCTGAAATGGATATTCTGATTAATCAACAGCTTGGATAAAAAGTGATATGTATCCCATACAGTTTAATAACATTTGTCAAATCATTAGAATATGTTAGAACTGTCCAGAACAAGTTGGATTTTTATTTGCCAGATAATATGTATTTATGTATGTATTTATATGCATTAACTAGCTTAAATCTTTTTACAACCTGTGAAGAAGATATTACTATCCCAGTTTACAGTTGAGAAAACTAGTCACAGGGCTTGGCCTAATTCCACAGCTGATACTTAGAACTATCACACTATAATCTCCTGCCTTTATGAACCAATGTCTCTGAATACCAATTACTATTTCAATGTCTTGAAATGCAGTTATAAAAACACTTGCTATTGACAGAATGCTGACGAAGTAAGTTTTACTGTTCCAAAGTCTGTGTCCCTGGAGTTCACAGGCTGGTGGAACACCCAAAGGAAAAATCTCTGGTTAAATCTGGCTAAATGAGGCACCTGACAGGGCTGCAATCCAGAAAATGTTGATCCAATAACCTGCCTAACTGTCTCTAGCAGCTAATATTCCAGAAGTATTAGCTGACTGCAACTCTGATGTGAAGCAGCTGTGTAAGGTTGCTTCTGGGTAGCCAAATATCTATTATCTCCCTTTTATAGAGGGAGGCAGTAAACTGCCCCATACTCTAAGGTCAGCAGCAGTTCTCAAAGACCTTTCTAGCTACTTCCAGGCCAACTGGCTAAGGACACATGACTAACAGTGCAAACTAAGCAACTTGAACATAGACTTAAGAGCTAGAGTGTGTTGCTTAAAAGAATGCACATCCACCAAACTTCCAAAACAGATGTGCGAGCACACAACCATAATACAAGAATTGTTTTCCCCTGTTCTGCATGTTCTAGCCAGGCAGAAGAGCATTGTTGCCAACAACAAACCAGCTACCATGGGTGGAATGTCCAGTTACTCTAATCTGAAGAAATATTTCAGAACACTTGTTTCACTGTTGGTCCATTTCCATTAGTTATTTAGAAGCTTCCTAGCTAAACCTTCATGAATGCCTTAAAGAAAATGTTATTGATATCTTCATATTGTGAGCTTAAAAGTGACCTTAAAATCTCTTTTAAATGAATGTGATTTTTCCCTCAAGTGGAAGGAAAAATAAGGACATCAATAGGATAAAAAAATTCAATTCAAAATACCACTCTTTAAAATATTAAATACAACTACATGACATCAATGCTGTCATTAATGAAGAAAATGTAAATTTGTTTGTATGTGTCAATACTATCAGTGTATGCATATTGCATAATAAGAAATAAAATTTGCGTTTCTTTTTACTTTCTTGACCTTGGCAAATATGTTTCAATTCATGGTGTCTCCAAGCTGTATAAATTAACCTCATTTCCTTAAAATAATTTAAAAGAATATCATATGTACATAAATATTTTATATGAATTCCAGAGCACAGCATTTTTACCTCAAAAATTTAAAGATGATTGTATTTAATGCTATAATCCCAAGTTGGTAAATTTGCAATTATAAACATCACCAAGAAAATCATAATTTTCTTAGAGAAAATAAACCACTTTGTTATAACCATTACAACACAAAATCAAGAAAAATATACTTACCTTGATTTTTTAAAATTAATTGTTTAAAAACACCCCTTATAAAACAATTCCCATTTATTCATCCAGTATACTATTATGTAAAAGGCAAATTCTTAGCATTTTAATTCTTTTTATCCAAAAGTCACTATAATTATTCTATCCGACAGAAATACTCTAAGTCTACAAATCCCTCTTACTTTCATCTTTACATTTAAATCTCAAAAATAATTTAATATGATGTTTGAGCCCCGTGTTCCCAAGATGTCTGATTTCCCTCTAACTGGTCAGCTTAATAAACCAGCTCCAAAGATTTCTCATAGTGATACTGATAAAAGATCTACAAAGATGAAGAAGAATATACACTCATAGTGCCAAAAAAATGTCTCCACCAAGAGAGTCCTTCAAGATTAATTTAGTCTGTCTCCCTACTCCAAACTCTCCTAATTCCTCATAGTTGAGGTAGCGATCAGAAGAATGTGGTCACTTCACATGTCTCTACAGTGAGAATTCCTGGGTTTGAGCACCAGGTTTGCTGCTTACTAGCTGGGTGACCTTGGACAAGTTGCTTGACCTTTCCAACTTTAGTTTCCCCTGCTGTAAAATGAGGGCTAACAAAAGTACCAACTACATAAGGTTTTTGTGAATATAAAATAAAATAATGCAAGTAAAGCACTTCATAAAATTGCTAACAAATACTAAGTTGTGACTGCATGTAGATTTTATTGTCTCTATAAGATGACCCAGGAGGGTTAAGTAAGGCATACTTACATTATGCGAAGTAGAACAGATGGGAAGAATAGGATTCAGTCACAAGTTTCAACGTTGTTTCTAATGACATACAGTAAGTACCTTTGAATAATGTCATACAAAAACGAATTCAAAATAAAATTCTCTGCTCACAAGACAATCTGATGTTCAGATCCACAGAATTTAACAGCATTTCTGGAAAAGATGATGTGAGACAAATGGGGCTAGGAATCCTCAGAGGGGTGCATTTTTCATTAGTTTTGGTATAACTCAATAGGAAATATGCAAAAGGAAACACTTCTGGAATAGTGATGAAAAGACCTCAGAAAAGCCACTCCCGTGTAAAAACAATGCAAATACTGGAATAATCAAACTTTTTCAGAACTCTGGATGTTAACTAAAGTCTTGCAACAATTCAAGGAGAGTTAATTTTCAAAAAGACAAAAATTCATTGACGGTTAACCCAACCAAACAGAGACATGAGTGGCCTCATATCATAAATAAAACAAATTTTAGGTAATTAAGCCCAAAAGTCACTTAGCCAACAGAGATAATGAAAACCAACAGCAACAAAAAGACCTGTGGAGGAAAGAATCTGATCTCAAGAGTTATCACATTATATCATTTTAAGTATCTAGTTTTGAAAAAAAAATGATGAAACATACAAAAAAAAAAAAACAGGAAAGTATGGACCATGCACAAGGGGAAAAAGCAAACACAGAAACTTGGCCTGAGGAAGTACAGATGTTGGACTTACTGAACAAAGACTTTAAAAAACTACCATAAGTATGTTTGAAGGTCTAAAGGCACAGACTAAAGGACTAAAGGAACAGACTAAAAGGAATAGACTAAAGAATTAAAGAAAACCATGAGAACAATCACTTACAAATAAAGAATATAAGCAAAGAAATAGAAACGATTAAAAAGAAGCAAACCAAAGTTCTGGAGTTGAAAGTATAACATCCATTAGAGGGTCTCAATAGAAGACTAAGCAAACCAGTAACAGAATGAGCAAACTTGAAGACAGATCAGTTGAGGTTATCCAGTCTAAAGAATAGAAAAAGAATGAGGAAAAAGTGAATAGAACCTCAGAGACACACAAGAAATCATCAAGCATACCAAGATATGTATAATGGGAAGAAAGACAGAAAGCAACAGAAAGAATATTTGAGAGGAGAGAGGTTAGATGGCAGAGCAGCATAGAGATCCTTAGCTTGTTGTGTCCCTGAAACACAGCTAGATAAGTACCAAACCATTTTGGACACCTAGGAAATTTATCTGAGGATTAACACAAAAATATGCATAACTTGAGCCACAGAACCAGCAGGTATGTGGTGCAGAGAGGTGAACTGGGAAAGAGTAAAGCCACAAAGGGTAGGGAGCTGATTTTGTGGAGAGAAGACAGAGAAAGAGAAAGGGGGAGAGTGTGGCACATCAGGGGTGCAGGAAAAGCACTCCCCTGAAAGTATCTGGAGAGAAAAAGAGTGAAAACATTCACAGGGGACTGAACAAGAAATCTGTTCCACAAAACCATTGATAGGAAGAAGAGAGAGGGTTTCAATACCACCAGGATTATATAAACAGTGGAACACCGACAGTGAAGTTCTGGAGCTCAGTTCTCTGATGAGGAAGCAGGGAGAATCCCCAGGAGCAGGCACTAGGGTCTGAGGGGTCCATATGCTACATGGGGAGAAGCAGTTCCCCTGCTTGGACTGCATTTGGTAGAGACAATATGGCCTTCCCATGGGCAAAGGTCCCAGCAGACCCCAGAGAGCAGCCACGTTTGCTCGTGTTGGAACAAAGACACCAGAGGGTTGTGAAACCTGGCTCTGGCTGTGTGTTGTGATTTGCCATAATCACTGAACCTCTGTCACTGCAATCACATGAACATTTTCTGGGGCAAGCCAACATCTGGCCATTGCTCAGCGAGACCCTCCCCCAGAGAGTTGTTGCAGGTCCAAGCCATAGGAGTCTCTGAAGTATGGGGTTTTGAAACACAACCCTATCTGAGATAAAACTCTGGAAGGAGGGGCCGCATGGTAGGTGGGCAGCTTGGACACTGACAGGGTGAAGGTGGGGAGTGGACAGAGGCCTGAGACAAAAGAGGGGTGCTTGATCGTGGGTCAGTGAGAGTGAAGTTCCTGTGCCAGAGACTAAGGACCTGAGTGAGGCTATTTCCACCTCTCCTGTGCAAGCACACACTTGCAGACACATGGGGCCACACTGATCCACCCCAGTAAGCTAAGCAGCACCACCTACTGGAGAATGGAGCCATTACACCAAACCCCACCCAACAGCTCCCTCCAAGCACATCTCCTAGAATACCAGTACAAGTCACTACACCTGCTTAGAGTATGGACTTTAGAGGGCTTCATGGTTTCCATTCTAGGGGAAACTGAATGTAACTTAATTCAGGTTTCATTCTGTTTGCTGGTTCATTTATTTGTACATTTTCTTTGCTTCTGCTTTTGCGTAAATTGTTTTCTTTTTTCTCTTTTTTTCTTTCTTTTCTTCCTCATTTTTGGATACAGAAAGAGAAAAATTAATTTTTATTTTTATATATTTTTTCTTTATTTTTATTTTTTAATTTGTTCTATTTAATTTTATTTCATTTTATTCTATTTTATTAAATATATTTTTTAATATTTAAATTTCTTTCTTACCTTTTTTTCCTCTTCTTTCCTTTTTCCCAATTCTATCAAGCTTCTTTAAACAAGCAGATCAAAACACACCTATGATCTCGCTTCCTTTATTTGATTTTTTCTTTTGTTTCTAATTGTTTAATTTATTACTTTTTTTCTTCCTCCAAAATGACAAAATGAGGGAATTCACCCCAAAAGAAAAAAAAAACAGGAAGGAATGACAGCCAGAGGCTTAAGCAACACAGATATAAACAAGATGTCTGAACTAGGATTTAGAACCACAATAACAAGAATACTAGCTGGGGTTGAAAAAAGGATATAATCCCTTTCTGTTGAGATAAAAGAAATAAAATCTAGTCAGAACAAATTAAAAATGCTATAACTGGGATGAAATCTCAAATGGATGCCACAATAGCAAGGATGGACAAAGCAGAAGAGTGAATCAACAATTTAGAAGCTAGAATTATGGAGAATAATGAAACAAAAATAAAGAGGGAAACAAAGGCAAAAAAAAACACCACAATACAAGGCTTGGAGGAGAGCTGGCTCAGTTAGTTAAGCATCTGACTTCAGCTCATGTCATGATCTCACAGCTTGTGAATTTGGGCCCCACATCAGACTCTGTGGTGACAGCTTAGAGCCTGATCCCTGCTTCAGGTTCTGTGACTCCCTCTCTATCTGCACCCCCCTTCTCATGCTCTGTCTCTCTCAAAAATAATAAACATTTAAAAAAAGACTTAGAGACCTCAGTGACTTATTAAAAAGGGATAACATCTGAATCATGGGAGACCCATAAGATGAGGAGAGAGAAAAAACGGCAGAAGGTTTATGTGAGCAAATTACAGCAGAAAACTTTCCTAACCTGGGGAAAGACACAGACATCAAAATCCAAGAAGCACAGAGAACACCAATTAGATTCAACAAGAACTGACCATCACCAATGCATATCATGGTCAAATGCAGAAAATACACAGACGTGGAAAGAATTATGAAAGCAGCAAGGGGAAAAAAAAACTCAACCTGTAAGGGAAGATAGATCAGGTTTATAGCAGACCTATACATAGAAAGTTGGCAGGCCAAAAAAGAGTGGCAATATATATTCAACATGCTGAATCAGAAAAATATGCAGCCAAGAATTCTTTATCCAACAAGGCTGTCATTCAAAATAGAAGGAGAGATAAAGAGTTTTCCAGACATACCAAAACTAAAAGAGTTCCTGACCACTAAACAAGCGCTATAAGAAATTTTATGGGGGACTCTGAGTCGAGAAAAGACAAAATAAAACAAACAAACAAACAAACAAAAAACCCAAAAGCAACAAAGACTAGAAAGAACCAGAAAACATCACCAGAAACACCAACTCAACAGGCAACACAATGGTGCTAAATTCATATCTTTCAGTGCTCACTCTAAATATCAATGGACTAAACGTTCCAATCAAGACATAGGGTATGAGAATAGATAAGAAAATAAGACCCATTTATATGCTGCTTACAAGAGACTCATTTTAGACCAACAGACATCTGCAGATTGAAGGTAAGCAGATGGAGAACTATATATCATGCTAATGGTCCTCAAAAGAAAACTGGACTAGCCATATTTATATAAGACAAACTAGATTTTAAAATAAAGACTGTAACAAGAGATGAAGAAGGGCATTACATTGTAATTAAGGGGTTTATCTACCAAGAAGATCTAACAATTGTAAATCTTTACACCTTCAACATGAAAGCACCCAAATATATAAATCAATTAACCACAAACACAGACTCATTGATAATAATACCATAATAGTAGTGGACTTCACCACCCCACGTACAACAATGGACAACTCATGTAAGCAGAAAATCAACATAGAAACAATGAACTCGAATCACACAATGAACTAGGTGGATTTAACAAATATATTCAGAACATTTCATCCTAAAGCAGCAGAATACACATTCTTCTCAAGTTCACATGGAACATTCTTGGAATAGATCACATACTGGGTCACAAATCAGCCCTTAAAAGTACATAAAGATCAAGATCATACCTTGCATATTTTCAGGTCACAACACTATGAAACTTGAAATCAACCATAAGAAAAAATTTGGAAAGAACATGAATACTTGGAGATTAAAGAACATCCTACCAAAGAAGGAACGGGTTAACCAAGAAAATAAGAAGAAATTCCAAAGTACATGGAAGCAAATGAAAATGTAAACACGACAGCCCAAAACCTTTGGGATGCACCAAAGGCTATCATAAGAGGGAAGTATATAGCAATCCAGCCCTTCCCAAAGAAGGAAGAAAGGTCTCAAGTACACAACCTAACCTTACACCTAGAAGAACTGGAAAAAGAACAGCAAAAAAAGCCCAAAACCAGCAGAAAAAGGGAAATAATAAAGATTAGAGCAGAAATAAATGATATCAAAATCAAAAAATAGTAGAACAGATCAATGAAATCAGGAGCTGGTTCTTTGAAAGAATTAACACAATTGATAAACCCCTAGCCAGAATAATCAAAAAGAAAAAGAAAAGGACCCAAATTTTAAAATCACAAATGAAAGACGAAAGATCACAACCAACACTGCAGAAATAGAAACAATAATAAGAGAATATTATGAGAAATTATATGCCAACAAACTTTGCAATCTGGAAGAAATGGACAAATTCTAGAAACATATAAAGTATCAAAACTGAAACAGGAAGAAATAGAAAGTTTGAATAGACCCATAACCAGTAAAGATATTGAATCCATAATCAAAAACCTTTCAACAAACAATAGCCCAGGGCTGGATGGCTTTCTGGGGGAATTCTACCAAATAATTAAAGAAATGATAACACCTATTCTTTTGAAGCTGTTCCAAAAATAGAAATGGAAGGAAAACTTCCAAACTCATTTTACAAGGTCAGCATTACCTTGATTCCAAAACCAGAGAAAGATCCCACAAGAAAGGAGAACTACAGACCATTTTCCTGATGAGCACGGATGCAAAAATCCTCAACAAGACACTGGCAAACTGGATCCAACAATACATTTAAAATATTATTCACCACGATCAAGGGGACCTATTCCTGCGATTCAGGGCTGGTTCACTATCTGCAAATCCATCAATGTGATACATCACATTAATAAAAGAAAGGATAAAAACCACATGATCTTCTCGATAAATGCAGGAAAAGCATTTGACAAAATATAACATCCTTTCTTGATAAAAACCCTCAAGAAAGTAGGGATAGAAGGATCATACCTAAAGATCATAAAGGTGGGTATGAAAAACCCACAACTAATATCATCTTCAATGGGAAAAAATTGAGAGCTTTCCCCCTAAGGTCCGAAACACAAGGATGTCTACTCTCACCACTATTATTCAACATATTGTTGGAAGTCCTAGCCTCAGCAATCAGACAATACAAAGAAATAAAGGGCATCCAATTGGCAAGTAGGAGGCTAACCTTTCACTCTTTGCAGATGACATGATATTCTATGTGGAAAACCCAAAAGACTCCACCAAAAAACTGCTAGAACTGATACATGAATTCAGCAAAGTCGCAGGATATAAAATCAATGTACAAAAATGGTTTGCACTTCTACACACCATATAGTGTGTATATGTTAAGCTATGGTTTCTTAACAAGAAAAAATTAATCATAGACAAATAAACACTTTTCTTCAAAGGACACTACCAAAAACATATAAAAACATACACACACACACACACACACACACACACACACATATATATACATATATATGATATTCAGCCATAAAAAAAGAAAGAAATCTAGGGGCACCTAGGTGGCTCAGTCACTTAAGTGTCCGACTTCAGCTCAGGTCATGATCTCACAGTTTGTGAGTTTGAGCCCTGCATTGGGGTCTGTGCTGACAGCTCGGAGCCTGAACCCTGCTTCAGATTCTGTGTCTCATTCTCTCTCTGCCCCTCCCCAACTTGTGCTCTGTCTCTCAAATAAATATAAAAAATAAAATAAAATAAAAAGAACGAAATCTTGTCATTTGCAACAACACAGATGGACCTAGAGGGCATCATACTAAGTGAAATAAATCAGAGAAAGACCAATACTGTATGATCCTATTTATATGTAGGATCTAAAAATATACCAAGCTCATAGATACAGAGAAGAGATTGGGAGTTGCCAGAGATGGGAGGTAGGGGTGGGAAAAATGGGTGAAACAGGTCAAAAGATATAAACTTACAGTTATAAAATAAGTCATGGGGATGTAATGTATGGTATGGTGGCTATAGTTAATAATTATATTGCTTATGTGAAAGTTGCTAAGAGACTAGATCTTAAAAGTTCTTATCACAAGAAAAAAATTATAATTATAGATGGTGATATGTTAACTAGACTTATTGTAGTGATCACTTTACCATGTATACAAATATGGAGTTATTATGTTGTACACTTAAAATTATTATAATGTTATATATCAATTATACCCCAATTAAAAAAAAAAAAAGTAAACGGAGGGTGGTTGATCTCTGAAAGTGTGAATAGATGTCACAGTTTGTTCTCATTCTTAGCCCTTTTTGACAAAAAGTCAGACCGATGTAAGTCAGGCCCTAACTCGACAAAGACAAGCAGAGAGAAGGAAAGCAGGAGGATTACACTTGAGTGACCTGCCGAAATCATCTCCAGCCAAAACCTCAATCACTGGTCTCACTTGACAGATTCAGAAAACAATTTCTGGATCCATCCAAAAACCTGGAACTGTCATGACAACAATTTATCCCCTTTACCTTTTCCTAAGAGAAATTCTGAACACAAGAAAACCAGATTGTTCCATACCAGAATAGGCAAACAAACTTTACTAAAAAACAAGATTGAAGGAAGCTCTAGAAACAGATCCAAGTCATCCTAAAATGTTTTAGTGCTGCTGCTAGCTACAAAAATCACCTTAGCACCCATTTTCCAATTTGTACTTATCAGACTCTCGTCTCAGCTCTATTAGTGGAAAAGGGTAGAAAAGCTGGTGGGCTTAAAACCCTAGATATACCACACATCACTGTGTGACCAGGAGAAATCTTTCAACCTCTCTGGAATTCAATTTTCTTCATTCCTAAAATAAGGATACACAAGGTCTGGTCTGCCTATGAAACCAGGTGGTTTGATAATCAAAAGACAATGTATGGGAAAGAACTCTATAAATTGTAAAATTCCACATAAAACAAAGCAGTGGAATTAGGTTGTAGCTAAGGTATCTCGTGAAACTCTGCACTTTGCTTTATTAAACAAAGGGAAGAAGAGGAAGGAGTTCCTAGAAGAGGAAGTTTTACTAAGTCTGAGAGAAACAATAACAGAAGAGAAAGAAAAAGGCAGCAGGTAGGCTCCTTATGGAATTCTCTGTTACCACTGAACCCTGGCATAAAAATTTTCCCCCCAAAATTCAAAAGTCATAGTCTTCCTTTCTAAGAGTCAGGATGTTTAATTGTATATCTCTGAACTCCTTTACATTATTAGGGAGCATTTAGATCTAAAATATTAATAATTCTTTATTTCTAACTCTATGTTTTCATAGATTATCTGGCCAGCCAAAATAGACTCCAGTCCTTTAAACTCCTACATATATCGGGGCGCCTGGGTGGCGCAGTCGGTTAAGCGTCCGACTTCAGCCAGGTCACGATCTTGCGGTCCGTGAGTTCGAGCCCCGCGTCGGGCTCTGGGCCGATGGCTCAGAGCCTGGAGCCTGTTTCCGATTCTGTGTCTCCCTCTCTCTCTGCCCCTCCCCCATTCATGCTCTGTCTCTCTCTGTCCCAAAAATAAATAAAAAAAAAAAAAATGTTGAGAAAAAAAATAAACTCCTACATATATCAAGCACCTGTGATTGTCTTATGTTTCACTTTACAGTGAGATGTTCCAAGAAGCAGAAGGCCATGGTTGAAGGAACCTGGACTAGATGACGGGAAGAGACGTGGAACTCTGATCATAATTTACTCTCCAACCTTGGGCAAATCACGTAATCCCTTTGTTTGAGTAGCATTACTTATAAACAGTACTAATTCTATCTGCCTTATCTGTCTCACAAAATAAAGGTAAAGCTATGTGAGATTTTATGTGAAAACAAGTCCTTTATAAGAGAAAAATAATTAGGAAAATGCAATGGACTAGTATTATAGGGTTTATAAGTGAATGAATGAATGAATGAATGAACAAACGAATGAATGAATGAAAGAAAGGGCAAATATCAAACATCACTCTGTATAAGTTCTACTCATGCATCCCTTCCAGGGCAATACAAAATAAGTTATCTTCCACATGGCAGCTTTTTATTTATTTACTGTTCAGACATTTATTAAGTAGTACAAGCCAGATATGTTCCTTTAGAGAAAATGGAAACAATGAGCTTCAAGGAAGAAGTACCCCAGTGAGTTGGAATTCATTGTGTGACTTTGAACAAATAACAGAATGTCTCTCACTGTTACCTCTATTGAAAAGTGAAAGAATACTACCCATTTTGCAAGATTGTTGTTGCATCTTAAAGGAGATACTACATATAAAATCACGTAGTAGAGCCCTGGCCCATAGAACTGTTCACTGAAAGTGGCTCTTATCATTATTTAAGGTATATTTTCCCATATCCTCCAACTTGAGAATTCTTAATCTAGATTCCATGAACCATGAAACTTCTGTAATTTCATAGAAAATTTTACATATATATGCAATGTGCACTGTTCCAGGAGAAAGTTCATAACTTCCATCAAATTCTAACAATAAAAACAGGGGCTCCTGGGTGGCTCAATCAGTTAATCGTCCAGCTTCAGCTCAGGTCATGATCTCATGATTTGTGAGTTCAAGCCCAGCATTGGGCTCTCTGCTGTCAGCACAGAGCCTGCTTTGGATCCTCTGTCCTCCTCTCTCTGCCCTCCCCTCCTTGTGTGCTCTCTCTCTCTCTCTCTCTCTCTCTCTCTCTATTTCACTCTCAAAAATAAACATTAAAAAAATTTTAAAAATAAAAACAGTAAAAAGTTTCTTCAGTGTAACCCTTAAACGGTGATATCCAGCATAGAACACAATATCACCAAAGGTGACCTACCAATGGGCAAGGTTGATGTCATTATCTTTCTTGGTACTGCTCCCTCCCACACTCATATAATGGTAATCAATTACTAAACAATTTTCCACTGAGCCCCAAAGCAAATTCACAATTCTCAAAAAATAGCTCTAGGAAGATACTACCATTTTACCAGAAGAATCTCTAAAGGTGAAATTAACCTGACATCTGGATCTGGAATCCACCTAGGATTTTCCACCTAGGAAATTCCCCTAGGATCCATCCTACGTTCCACCTAGGAATTTCCCCTCTTTTCTTTCATTTGGCTCATTTTGAGCTTTTGGTCATCTAAAACCCTTGTGTCTTTTTTAAAGGAAGTGTCATGCCTTATAGACCCCCTTATAGACTCGTCCTTCATCCTATTACTTGGAATTAACTTTTAAAACAGTATTAAAATGTCAAATTTGGCTTGAGTCTTTTAAGATCCTGTTAAATTGATAATATAGTTATCCATTCACTTAAGTATTCATCCATCAGATATTTATAGGAACACCCACTGGGCACCATTAGTCACTGTGTCACTGTTAGCCAGCTCTTCCAGCTTTAAGTCCTACATAAATTTGATATATATGCCTCCAAGTCATTGATAAAAATAATATTAAAATGAAAATATTTACTGTAACCAGTATGTAGGTGTGAAGCAAGACACCCACAAAATTTCTAATTCAGGTTACTTCCTCGATGTAAAATTAATAGAAATAAATATGTAATATTTGGTGTTCCAGTTACCAATTTATTCCTTCTCAGCTCCAAATCCACCTTTCACTGTCTACTCTGCAACCCGTGGATATTTCTCCTTTGCCAGCTGGCACAGCGTTAAACTTTGTCATCAGAAGATACTAAAGGAGTTTCTGTATATAGTTCCAGTGTACTCCTCTTGGAAGGCTCCTGCACTGTGCAGTGTGAGCAGCCACTGTGGCACCCAGAGACCAGTACCACGTGACACATCCCTGTGAATGGCCTCATTCAGTGCCCTCTAAGGTGACTTCCGCAGTGCTCAGCTCCTGAAGGACATGAGGCTCAGCAGTACCTGGAGCCAACAGCACCTGGCACCACCCAAAACGGCTGACGTCCAGGGTATGTAATGATTTCCAAAGTAGGACACATCTCTTTCAAAGGCTTTCTTTGGCATCTTTTGCAAAGCTCAGCAATGGGTTTTGAGACGTGCCAGCTCTCCACAGGTACTTTTCTCCAGCACTCAAAAAGCATATCAGGATGTACTGCTGGCCCGCAGCAAAGCCCTCCACTATCCAGTGAACTGCATCATTTCTTGTAAGTTCTGGATCATGGTCATGTTTGGCTTGTTAAGTTTAATAACTAATGTTGTTTCAGGAAATATAAATAAATTTGTTAGTAACAAATAAATAAAAAGTCTAACCCCTAAATTCTGGGACTGGTTCTCTTCAACTCTTGGTACTCTAGGCTCTTGGTTTTGTCCTCTACTTCATTTCCTGTATTTTATAAGTAAGGAGCTTTCTCAGCCTGCTTCCTGTCCATTGTAAGTTGAGGGCCCAGAATCCTCTTTACATTTTGAACAGTGTGTCTCTTTAGTCCAAGTGGACATTATTTCTTTAAAACCTTTGTGGGCTTCCTGTTTATCAAATTATAGTCTACACTATGACAGAAACAACAAACCTACATGTCTTTTTGACAGTCTTCTCTTTAATTTGGATTGAGAGTCAGGGTGCTTATGGAAGACCATTGAAGATTCTTACAGCTCTTTTTTCTGGCTGTGAAGGTCTATGGGGCATTGCTTTTAATTTTTCTAAGGTATCAACAAAGGATTCTATAGCTACACCCTTGATCTTATTTTTACCTTGAGGTCATGTTTAATGATGGCTCCTTGAATTTAATCTTTTCCCTGAGGCAAAGTTTGGGCCAAGAGAAGCTAAGACAGAAATAGTTGTGTCTGCATAATCAGCAACTCTCACTTTTATATTTCCTTTAAACAGTGCTTGAAAACAACTAAAATAGTCAGGAATGAGAAATGGATGTTTATCATCACACCTTTTTAACAGATTGTAGCTAATGGAGTAAGACAAAGAAAAGAGACAACAGATGAAAGAATTAGTGTCTAATAAACAAAAATATCATTATTGCAGATGATATGACTATATACCCAAAGCACACAAGAGATATTATTAAAAGTAGTAAGAGTGTTCAGGAGGATTGCTGGACATAAACATACAAATATCAATAGAATCAAAATGTTAAAAAAAAAAAAAGCTGGAAATAAAAAAAAAATGTGTGAAACCTTAATGTGAAATCAAAACATTATTCATGGACAATAAAAGATCCTTACAAATGAATACATGCTGTCCCAGTATATCAGAATCAAGGCAAGGATGTCCACTTTCACCACTCCTATTCAACACCATTCTGGAAGTCCTAGGTAATGTAACAAGACAAGAAAAGGAAATAAAAGGTATACATATTGGAAAAGAAGAAATAAAATTGTCTTTGTTCACAGATGACATGATTGTCCATATAGAAACTTTTTAAAAATTAACAACAAAAAACCATCCTAGAACTAATATGCTAGTATAGAAAGATTATAGGGTACAAAATTAATATAAAAATGTTTAAAAAGTCAATTACTTTCTTAAATATCAGCAATAAACAATTGGATTTTGATGTTAAAAACACAATACTATTTACTTTAGATTCAGAATCAGAATCAGAATCAGAAGAAGAAGAAGAAGAAGAAGAAGAAGAGAAAGAAGAAGGGGGAGGAGAAATACCTAGGTATAAATCTAACAAAAAATATATAAGAAAATGTTGAAGTAATTCTCCCTAATTTCATCTATATGGTAAGCATTGCTATAGACAAAATTATATTTTTTTTTTCATGGAACTTAAATCTACACTAAAATTCCTATGTAAGTATAGAGACCCCAAAATAACTGTTGATTTTGAAAAAAAATAAAAAATAAAATGAGGACTTGTCTACCCAGTTTCAAAGCTACCTATAAGACAACAGTAATTCTGACAATGTGCTATGTACAGATAAGTTAACAAAAGAAACAGAACGAATTAAAAGGTCCATGTGCACCTAAGTGTAAGACCTGAAACTATGAATCTCCGAGAAGAGAGCACAGGCAATAATTTTTCTAACATTGGCCATAGCAACTTTTTTCTAGGCACATCTCCTAGGCAAGGGAAACAAAAGCAAAAATAAACTATTGGGGCTACACCAAAATAAAAAGCTTCTGCACAGCAAAGGAAACAGTCGACAAAATTAAAAGACAATCTACTGAATGGGAGAAGATATTTGTAAATGACATATTTGATAAAGGGCTAGTTTCCAAAATGTATAAAGAACTTATAAAACTCAACACCCAAAAAACAAGTAATCCCATTAAAAAATGGGCAGAAGACATGGACAGACATTTCTCCAAAGAAGATATACAGATGGCTAACAGGCACATGAAAAGATGTTCAATATCACTAATCATCAGGGAAATGCAAATCAAAACCATAATGAGATATCACCTCACACCTGTCAGAATAGCTAAAAAAAAAAAAAAAAAAAAAGAAAAGAAAAGAAAAGAAAAGAAACAAACAAACAAGTGTCTGCAAGTATGTGGAGAAATAGAAACCCTCATGTACGGTTGGTAGGAATGCAGAGTGGTGCAGCTGCTGTGAAAGACAGTATAGAGGTGCCTCAAAAATTTAAATATAGAACTACTGTATGATCCAGTAATTCCACTACTGGGTATTTACCTTAAAAAAAACATGAAAACACTAATTTGAAAAAAATATTTGCACCCCTATGTTTATTGCAGCATTATTTCCAATAGCCAAATAATGGAAACAGTCTGAGTATCTACAGATAGATAAATGGATAAAGAAAAAAAAATATATATATATATATACATACATAGATACACACACACACACAAATACATACAGTGGAATATTACACATCCATAAAAAAGAAGGAAATCTTGCCATTTGCAACAACATGAATGGATGTAGAAGTTATACAGCTAGGTAAAATAGACCAGTCAGAGAAAGACAAGTACCATATGATTTGACTCATATGTGGAATTTAAGAAACAAATGAACAAGGAAAAAACAAACAAACAAAAAAGACAAGCTGAAAGACAGACTGTTAACTATAAAGAACAAACTGATAGTTACCATAGGGGAGGTGAGTAGGGTAGGGGGATGGCTGAAATAGATGAAGGGAATTAAGAGCACACTTATCAATGGTGAACACTGAGTAACGTACAGAATTGTGCAATCACTATATTGTACACCTGAAACTAATATAACACTGTATGTTAATTATATTGTAATTAAAATTTTTAAAAAGGCCCATGTGCATACATATAGATAATTAATTTATAACAAAGATGACATTACGAATCAGTGGGAAAAGCATAGTCAATTAGCTATCCACATGAACAAAGATAAACTTTTGTTTATGTAGCTTGCCATACAAAAAGGTAAATTTTGAATGGACTAATATCTAAATGTGAAAAACAAAACTATTATAAAAACCTACAGAAGACTTTCTTCATGGCAGAAGAGACTGTATCAGTCAGGGTTTCAGTCAGAGAAGTGTTAGAAGGTACACACACAAATACTTGTTACAGAATTTTGACCTTAGGTGATTGTGGAAGCTGATTAACCAGTTTGTGCTAGCTTCCCATGTGATGTTGGAGCTTTAAACCAGAAGAGCAGAATGTAACATGAATGTGAACTGGGAAACAGCAAGAACAACTTGGAACTCAAATGCATGAGCTGGAACGAATGAGGACTGGCTAAAATATCTTTCAGTTCTTGTTGCCTCTGATCTTGATGAAAAGTGTGTCGTATAGGAACTGTGGGGCTCTTCTTCACAGAGCTGAAACACATATAACTGGCCAACGTGTTAGAGGAACTAAAGAAGGATCCAGGAAAAAGTAAAGCAATTACAGCCTGACAGCCGCTTCCTGCCAGTGAAATGATCTATCAGATGAATGATAAAAATATATGAGCTACAAAATGCCTGATGCTTAACTTCAGCCCTCTAAATCTCACACAAGAATCTCTTTCTTGGCCTACCTTGCCAGAAACACACAGAAGAAAATTTTGGGAAATATGGTTTAGCCTAGCAGAACTGACACATTAGAAAGCCACTATAATTAGGAAAGCATTTCCTATGACCACCAAAGAAGGGCATAAATCATTTGAGAGAAGATAGGTCACCATGAAAATTATAAGCTCCATATGTCAAAAAGTACAATAAAATTAAAAGACAATCCTCATACTGGTAAAAGAAATTTTAAATCTTTTTAATCACAAAAATATTCATAACCAGAGTATTTTAAAAGTTCCTTCAACTCAATAAGAAAAAATCAAGCAATCTAACAGATAAGTGGACAATTCAGAAAAGGCAAATCTATAATGGACAATAAAAGATGACCAACCTTACTAATGAATTAGAAAATAAAAATGAATTAACAATACTCTCCAGATGGGCAAAATGTAGTAAATCTGAAAACACCAAGTATTAGTGATGATTCAGGAAAAGTATAGTTCGTATAGGTTGCTGTTAAAGTATATATGGGTAAAACCAATTTGAAGAGGTTGTAATTTAACAATATGTAGTATATGTGAAGGTATATACACTACAGATCACAGCAATTTCACTTCTAAGTTTCTAAAAAAGAAACTTGCACATATATACAAGAAGACATGAAAAAGGATGTTTAATGGGATATTGTTAGCAATAAAAAAGTAACATCAATCTAATTAGTTCTCATCTGGGGACAGAAAATAAATTGTGTTTATTCATATAATTTAATACTATTGGCAAATTAATTAAATAAGGAGGTCATTTGGCTGAAGCAGCTTTAATGCCTTAGCAGCCTACTGAGCAAACCAAAACCTAAGCCTGAAATGCCTCAAGGTTAAGAAATAAAAAATGGACAACCAATCACAAACAACCAAGTAGACTTTTGCAAATAAGGTAACCACTTAAGCTATAGCCAATCAAATCATTTCCTTGCTTTACTTGTGCCTTTTGTCCATAAAAGTCTTTCCCCAGCACCTATTGGTAGAGCACTTCTAACCACTTCTGGCTTGGTGCTACCTGATTCAAATCAATTTGTGCTTTAATAAACACTTAACAATTTTAATATGCCTGTTTATCTTTTAACTCTATATAGCAATCAAAATAAATTAACTGTATCTAGTGTATCATTATGGATACATTTTTTAAAATAATGTTAATAACTAAAATTTCAAAAGGATACATAGAGCAGAATATAAAATTCTGAGTACATATCAATAGCATATATATATGCATAATATCTGCATGTATGCATATATATTCTGGATACATACATATGTATACATACATACATATATATGTAGTAAAAATACACATAGAAATGGTAAATGCCAACTTCAGAATAGTACTGTAGTTCCCTTTGGTGCAAGAGAGAAAAGAAAGTGTTAGGAGAGTGGAATTTCCTGTCTACTTCCCTCAATGAATGAGTTAAATTTTCAATACACGTTCATTTTTATATCTGGAAGGATCATAATTTCATTTTTGTTAATTATCTTTTAACACATTGTAGGGTAACAGAATGAAAGGGGTACATTAAAAGAACAGAAAAGACAATTCCTTTATGGCAAACTTCACTTACTGTAATATTTTACTTATAGGAAGATTTCCTGCCCTGCTATTCCAAGGAAAATTCTAGTAGTGTAGAAAGCTCAAGTGTCCAGCTCTTTTTTTTTTTTTTTTCTTAAACTATATCAATATAAATGAAGGGGAGATATCTGAGCAGCAATCTGGAGAATAATCAAAATTAAAATTCAGAATCTTTTCTCTTGGCCACAGGGGCACTGCCCAGTTTATCCAAATACTAGTTATATAATATTCATAGGCACAACCTAGAGGCATATTTTCTTTTCAAATTCTGAAATCTTAATAGCATTTGTTTTCTTTTAGGATTTTTTGAAACCTTGGCTCATTTCTAGGAGGTTCCTTCCAGATCAGCTTTGGCTGTACAGCTTAACATCCATTCACAGGATTTGGGGGGCAGGTTGTAAATAACCAGACTTTCCAATTGGAAAAGTTTATGTATACCATCAAATACCTTCATCCTACACTCCCCACCAACCCCCCCCCCAGCCCCCACCAAATTCAGGAGTCTTGTTTCTATACCAAGGGACTCACAAAGGCATGTGGTATTTCTTTGGTTCCATACTAGTATGGCAGTATGACAAAGAAGAACCTATTTCTATAAACAATGCTAACTAAGCCACAATTTTATATTTAACACTCACCTAGCTGCTTAAGATAAGATAGCAAGAAATATATAAACAATGCTAGTTTTCACAAAGTAAGTACCTAATTAAAGATTTTTGAGACTCTGCTCTATGCTCCCACCCCAAATCTGCTTTCTAGAGTTACTTTTAACTGCAGAGTTTTTACAGTGAACAGAAAAGAGAAACGAAGAGAGGATTTGTAAATACACAGCCACAAAACTCTGAGTTCATCCCCAATGACTCCTGGGCACACTCTTGGAGAGGGGCTGGTCCAATTAAGGTGATTGTGGAGGTCATAATCACTATGAGCTTGTTGAGAAGTTCATGTGAATATTTGAATATCAATGCATGTAATATATGCAGAATGAATTCTCAGAAGCCAGACTACATTGTTTACACAGCACTAGAAATCTCTTCACTGTCTAGCTTGTGTGCACGCAGTTCTGAATACAGAAACAAAAGGAAGAGTAAAGATCATATTTAATGGAGTCTTAAAAGAAAAATGTTCAATGGAAGCAGCCATGATAAAAAGAAAAAGTAGCAATTTTGCTTTTGGTAAAAATATTTTTTTTCTTCTAGATTCTCTTTATCTCCCTTTTCAGCTACCCATTCTCAAAGATCATTTGGTTTTTGAAGTTATTTATCGTTCTTTTTAAAGTTAAACTAAATTTTACTGTTTTATTTCACATTTTATTCACTTCATGTTTTAGATGAGAAAATTGACCCACAGAAGGTAAATCACTGGTTGGTCAAAGGTCACAAATGACAGGGTTCAGGTTTGGATTCACATATTCTGGCTTGGTTTTGTCTGTCAGATACTTCCCTAATGTAATTTTGTTGAAATATCTTTAGTATTCTCCTTTTAGAGGTATTTGTATTTGGAGAATGTTATCCATTGCAGTGTGGCACCTTTCCATGCCCACACGCAAACAGCTATCTACTGCCCCAAAGTACATTTCAAATTACCCTAGTTCGAGATATTATCATCTCTCACCTGAACTACTACAATGGATTTCTAACTAGTCTCCCTGTTTCACTCTTCCCTTCCCTTCATTGTTTATTCTTTACCATAAATCAGATTTTATAATGCTACTGGTTAATTCCTTCAATGATTTCCCATAGCACTGAAAATAAAATTCAGGTTTGTGACCATGATGACCATGACTTATGTAACTTGACTCTTAGCCCATTTTTCCAGTATTACATCCCAGTTTGTACTACTCCCACCAGCTATTTAGACTGCAGTCATGCTGGCCTTCTTTTCACTCAATAAATACACTAAATCAATTCTGTCTAGGGCCTTTGCACTAGGTGTTTTAATTTCTTGCCAATTCAAGTTTTAGGTCAAATACCATCTCAAGGAAGACTTCCCCTCTATCAGAGTTCCTTATTTTAGTGTCTTTATAGTGCTTATTACTATGAAGTCTCATTCATTATTTGTTTTCTGCCCTCCCCTTTTAGAAGTCTGTCTTCACTGTATCCCTTGCTTATGAAAAATTCAATAAATATTTGTTAAATATATGAATATGAATGGACAAAATTAAATTGCCAAGGTCCTATTGGTTAACATTTCACAAATAGCTATGTCTGTTGGTGGGGAGGTGGACATCAAGGAAGAGATTTTTATTCTTAACTAGGAGATTGGCTTGCCAGAATCCTTGAGAATCCATTTATGAACAAAATTTTCACAAGCAATTCCCTGAATTCCCTCTTCCATGACTCCCTACGAGGCCATGGAACCCAAGTTTAGAACCCCTGTTTCAGTGTTCGGTCCAAATACATTATCTTGGCTTATGTGATGCTAAAGAATTTGACTTTTGTTTAATTCTCCTCCTTCCCCCTCTTCCTGGATTATTTTTAGTTCTAGCCTCTTACTAGGATTTTACTTGCCTCTGGACTTTGCTCTCTATCTGGAATCATCTCCAAATCCCCAACCTTCACTTTCATCTAACTTTCACTCATTTTTTAGGTCACTAGGTAAATGTCATTTCCTCTGGGAAGTCCTCCCTGATCATTAAGTTTGAATTTGGAGCCTTAAAGGAGCTCTCACAGTTTATTCTGTACTTCCCCTATTGAAACACTTCCACAAACTACTGGGATTGTCGGTTTATGTTATTCACACCTGCAAGTTCAGGGTATATGTCTATTTTATTCACCACGGTATCAATAGTGCCCAGTATAATACCTCACATGAAGAGCCCAATTAATATCAGGGTTAAAATAAACTCATTTTTCTTGGACCCCTATTTATTTCTTATAAGTGGTGGTTATTCATATCAGAAAACAGATGTTATTATCATCAATCATACTTCCTAGGTCCTTCAAATTAAAGGTTCCAAATTCGCTCACAAATTTTGTTTCTGACTTCAAGAAAAGTCTTTTCAGAGACTAATATAGGTTGTGTCAAGGTTTAAATTGTGCCTTTAAAATGTTTTGAAATAGGAAAATGAAAGGTAGTAAAATAAGTAATATGTGTAGTCCCAGTAGAATGTAAGTTTCTCCACTATCACATTCATATTAATATCAAATTTGCCTGCCTGTGGAATACTTATTGCCATTTAACAAAAACCTGAGAGGCTGTATAAACTACTCAGTCTGCTTCTAAACTCAGCTAGCTTAAAGATTTTTGTAGGAAAGGTGGAATAAAGCAATAATATAGAATGAATGTATGCTGGGGGAGACCAATGAACCTAATGAATTAACAGTGTGATCAAGAGGCAGAACTAGCAAGGAACTTAGGGTAATAATAAATGTTGGTACTAATCTTCTCTAATGGCTTCCTCTGTAGTCTTATAGTAGTAAAAGGAATTATAAAGGCAAAGGTCTTAATACTCTACTAAGAAAAACTCCTAATAATACTACACTCTTCTAGCCCCATTCATCTCCAGAAGAGCTTAAATATACTCCCCTGTTCTCATTTCATATGTACATGGGAACTTCAACCAAAGACTGACTCTTTACTCACAATTCCCCATGCAACAGTTCTAGTATTATGAAGGAGACCATCATTTTGGAAAAACATGTGTGATTCCTAAAACAATTCATTTTTTAGTTTATATGAGAACCAGAGATGAAATATGAATATGAGCAAAATAAGCAGAATCACAATTCAGAGATATGGCTTGGAAAAACAAAATAAAAGGATGTGTTTACATAAATTATAAGCACTCCAGGGCTGGAATATTATTCTTTCTCCAGCACTGTCAACCATTTATAGAGCATTGTGTACACTTGTGGCAATATAGAATGAATAATAATAATTAATACAGTATGTTTATCCCGAATCCCACAGACTTTTCCTTATCAGATTCTTGCAGCCTCCTTTTTTTTTTTTTTTTAAGTCAATTCATAATTGACCATATGTATGTCCCAATCCTTGCCTGTTAGGCTTCTTTCTCTCTTATAAACCCACTAGTGATTATTTTGGACAAATATCTGCTATATCATTACTAGCGAGGCATGGACTTCAAAGAGTTCAACTTGGATAGTGTTGAAATGATTGGAATGTTGGCCAAGAGCTTTAACCTCAAAGGGGTGTGATTTCAGTGATTTCTGGTTTCAGATGGCTCAGAAACAGAGAAAATAAAATGGAGAATGGGGTAGGAGAGTAAAGAGAAAGAGGGGTTAGAGAAATTAATCATGAAGCCATACCACTATTCTTTAAAATACCAAAAGATCAAAATTCAAAGGTATCTTTTTTTACCTTAGGCATTTATTTGTTGAAGGAATCAACAAATGAACGTGGAGAGTCCCTGATGAAACAAACGGCTTTTTAACTGGTTTCCTGACCCAAATCTTTTTTCCCTCTTCAACCTATCCCACATGCTTCTGTCAGAATAATCTTCCAAAAGTATAGTTCTAGCAATAATCTTTCTTTAATTTTAAAAGAAAATCAAGTTAATCACTGTCTGTATAGTAACTCCTTAGCATGGCCCTCAGAGTCCTAGGACTACCTTTCCAGCCTAATCTCCTTCTACTGCCCTCCACACATCCTGTATCCGCACAATATATATCCTCCCTGAGTTCCCTCAAACATTCCAGCTCTTCAATATCCAGTGCCTTTGTTTTTATTACTTTATAACACTAGTCCTCACTTTGTGAACCTGGAGAACTGAGCACTTAAGATACAGAACAAATGTCACTACCTCCATGTTATCTTTTCTGCCTGTCCTCTTAATAATATAGATGCTTCCTCCTCATCAACTCTTAGCCCATGTTACAAGCCACTAAGCACATTTGTGTGTTATTTGCTTTATATGGTAGTCTTCTTCAACAGACCAAGTTTATGGGCAGAGATAATCTTTTGGAGCCCTGAGTAGAGATGATCTTATTCATCCTGGGTCAAGGATAGCAACTGACTACATGGTAGGTACTCAGTACATGTTTGTTTAATAATAACACTGAAATAAAATATGAAAATCATATTTTCTTAGCGGGTAATACAATGAAATTTCTGGCAATGCTAATCACCTACCGTCCTTAGCATTTGCCTTTAATTAGAATAATAATAAAAAATGTCTGGTAGAAACAATTAGTCTATAAAGCAGGTGCTGGCTCAATCCCTCCCTATGTTATATATAGACGTTCCATTCTGGGTTTCATTTAGTTTATAAAGCCCAGAAACGGACTGCCACCCCCACTCCAGCAGTAGGCATAAACAATACCAAGAGCTAAATCCAGCAGCCTGTAAGTGCACTTAAGTCCCATTCAAAGTCAAGGGAAATTATGCATACATGAGAAGTAGAAGGGGAGGGGAGATAAGAAAGATGGCTTGCTGCTTCTTGGAAAACAGTCAAGGAAAAGACCACAAAGGTTCAGTTCCTGAGAAAATTGTCACCTATTTGCTGTTGCTTTTTCATCTTCATAGGAATTTATTGGATTAGGAAAGACCTTTGCTACTCCACATTATCCCAAGCTCCCAGTTGCCTTTGCATTAGTTAATGTCTGAGCTTCCTGGTTAATTGTGGCAGGCGAGCAGCAGGCTGCACAGATGTCAGATGTCATACTCTATCAGATGAAGAGGTTCCTGCCTCAGGCTGTTTATATATGACCTACCAGGATTTCCTGCTGCATGATGAAATAATTAGGGGGCCGCCATGCAGGGAATAATGTTGCAGCTAAGTTGTAACAGCATTACATTAAAAAATGAAAATGAAACATTTGTCCTTATCTGCATCAGAATCTTCCTAAGGTTTGTTATGAATATGTTGTTCCTTATTTTTATAATATTCACATGGGTGCTAATTTTAATGTTCACTGGAGAACACAATGAGTGTAGTAAGGCTTTCTTTATTGCCTGTGCTGCAATTTGACTCAAGAATAAACAGGTTGGGAGATGTCTTTTTTGTGTGTGTGTGCTTTTCTAAATAAAGTTTGTCTTTTGCCTCTTATAACGAACCAATTTTACAGACTCAACAAAGTCTAAATGATTTTTAACAGAAATCAGTAATGTTTTCTAAATTGATTAATTCCTAAGTCTTATTGAATTCTAACTTCTGACTTTCTGACCTAGAAGTATACATCCTGTTTATAATGTAATATTTTAAAATATTTTTTTCCATAAGAGCACATTATAAGACTATAAACTCTTAGTCACATCCGGTTTCCATGATTCAGGAAATTATCCCATATACAAAGATGATTCATGATTAAGAACAAGAATTCTAAGCGACTTTGACTGTTAAAAGGTTAGCAATCTCCTGAATTCTAGCAACACAGCTGGATAAATGGGACCAATCAGACCAAGCTATAATAGCATGCTTTTCACTATCATCCTATACATCCTTCTGCTTTAGTTCTTAACACCTTCCCTAATAAGACTGTAAATTCCTTGAGGGCTGTTTGTCTCATGCATTTTTGTATCTCCTATTCCTAATACATTACTTAACACAAGTAAGTACGTGGTAAATTTTTGTTAAACTGAATTATATTGTGTATAGTGAGAAATGGAGAAGGGATTAAGAAAAAGATAATGATCATGATGATTCCTCACTTCTCCATATTTTTTTTTCCTGTGTAGCTAAAATATCATCATTCTTCCTCCTCAACATCGCCTCTGCTGCAATTTTTCTAAAGACATTAATGTTGTTCCCTCATCTCACCAGTGGAATTCATACTATCTATTTATATACAGGCATATAATTCATATAATTTACTAAATAAAATAAAACTCCATCTGAATGTCATTGCTTAAAGATCATATACACCTGAAAATGGCCCAGGTCAATTCCTGGGGAACCCAGGGAACACAGTTTTAGAGCTGAAGGAGGGTTTCCTATTATATTTCTAGAAACAGTTTAAGAAAAACAAGGAATCTCTATGAGATATATAAGAAGAACAAATAGTTTTTGTCCCAAGTGTTAACTGTGATCCATTAATAATAGCTACCACGTAAAGAGGTAGCATCCAGGTTGTGCAAAAAAGTGCCTGTCGTTGATTACCTGTATCTGCCTTGGTCTTGGAACAAACGACAATATGAGTACCAATTATCTGCCATACCAGCACCTTTTCTTAATGACCCAGCAGGCTGTAGTTTTTTTCCGGAAGGACTAGGGAACAAAGAGACATTCAAACAAGTATCTTTGAAGCAAAGCAAAAGTTCATTAGGTACCATTATACCCAAGTGTTGCCCTCTTTATCTTGTTTAAATTTTTTTTTTTTAACATTTATTTATTTTTGAGACAGAGAGAGACAGAGCATGAACGGGGGGGGGGGGGGGGGCAGAGAGAGAGGGAGACACAGAATCGGAAACAGGCTCCAGGCTCTGAGCCATCAGCCCAGAGCCTGACGCGGGGCTCGAACTCACAGACCGCGAGATCGTGACCTGGCTGAAGTCGGACGCTTAACCGACTGCGCCACCCAGGCGCCCCTATCTTGTTTAATAAACATTTATTGAGCACTTATCTGTCAAGTAATGTTCTCTAGCCTCAAGGAATTAATGGCCACCTGTAGGAGGCAGACAAATAAATAGGAAATTTGAATACTATGTGATTAATAACATAGAAGTCTACAAAAAAAACGTTAAAGGAGTTCAAACTGAAGTGGCTAACCCAAGCTGAGGTGAGGGTGAGGAGGGGATGTCAGGAAATGTTTCCCAGAGAAAGGAGTCGTCTGAACAAGCCCTTAAGGATAGGTAAAAATTAACCAGGCTAAAAAAGAAGGAAGAAAGAAGAAGAGGAGGAGTGGTGGGGGTCGGGGGAGGAGAAGAAGGTGGTTCTGGGTAAAGGAAAGGCATTTTGGGCAGCATATACAATGACATTCAAATAAATGTCCTTAGTTCAGTTGCATGGCATAGTTTGAGTGCATGTAGAAGATTAGAGATAAAGCTAGAGAGGTAAAGAACAGTCAGAATTCAAAAGATTTTGTATGTCAAGGCAGAGAGACTGGAGAATTTTGGGCAGAAATCAATGGCTTGCATCTCTTTGTTGGCCTGTATCTACTATCCCTTGTCTACTATCTCTGTTCCTTCAATATATAAACATATCAGTGTCTTTCCTCCTTGAAGAAGAAAATCTTTCTTGATCTGACATTTCTGTATCTTTTCCTCTTTCCTTCTCTTTCCAACCAAGTAGCCAAGCTTGTGAAAATAAGAATCAATACTTTAGGTCTCCATGTCACATTTACTGCTAAATCTACTGCAGTATGTCCCCTGTCTACCTGCTTTTATGAGAAGTCTTCAATTAACTCTGTTGTCTTTTCTAACAGACATGAGCGTTAAGTGAGCCCTTAGTGACATCTGACATGACTGATGAGCACTCCACTGATGCTGTCTTTCTTGGCCTCCAGGACTCTGGACTCTCTTGCTTTTCTCCTTGTCTCTCAGATCTCCCTGAGCCTCCATTGTGAGCTCTGCTTCCTCTACACAGATCTGATGTTGATAACTCCAAGAGCTCCAACCTCTCCCCTCTCAATACAGACTGTTCTTTACTGAATTCCTTTCCCATTCTTTAAGATCCAAAATGTCATCTCTTCTGTAAAGCCTGCTCCTCAAGTTCTTTGCCTACAACATTTACCACAACATTTTGCATATATTCTATATTAGCCCCTCCCAGTAAACAGTAAGACTTTTGAGGGCAAAGCCCATGCATTATCCAGTTTGTATCTATAGTACCTGACACTTGGTATATCCATAATCTTTCCTTGTTGCATGAAGGAAAGAAGGGTTAGTCAGTGGTGACTTTTGCAGAGAATTTTCATCCAGTCTTAGACTTCTAAAGGGTAGTAACCCCTCATGTTACAAATGGGGAAACAGATTCAGGATGGCAAAGTAGCTGACCTAAAATTGCAGAGCTCCTCAAGGACAGAATTTCAAAATTCTAGTTTCCAGTTCTTTCATTGTTTGCTCCATTTAAGTAAAACACTCAAATGAACAGTATGAAAATTAGGAGAGTATGGAATCAACAGTTCTGAATTTATGAGTAACTGAATCACAGAGGCAATGGAAACAATTACTTTGTGCAAATTCAGGTGCTTTATGTTTCTCAGGAGTGTGAAAGCTGAGCAATGTCCCACCCTGCTAAAAGATGAGGTACATTTCTAGAAGTAACATTCCCATTAGTTACAGAAGCTTCTGTGAAATACGTTTAATCCAGTCAGGAGATACTCAGAAATGCAAATTGCCCACTTGGAATAAGAAGGCACCTATTGTTTAGCCTTGATTGCCTCTGCAGGCCTACAGGCAAGGGGGAAAAAATCCTTGAAGGAGGAGGCAGTCTAAGTAAACTGCACGCATAGAGGAAAAATAAAAATGAAGCCAAACTCCAACAGGGCTTCCATTTAACATCTGCTAAGCAAGCAAGGACTACAGAGCAAAAACCATTTATGACTCTGAATCCTTTATAACTTCACTATCTGTGTTCCTTTTTGTTTTCCCTTATTCTCCCATAGACATTGATAAATCTGAAATCTTTAATTTGTCCTGTGGGGTCCTACCTCACCATCAATGAGTACATAGAATGAGAACAATTAGAGATGTCCTTTAGTAATATAAAATACTTTATACCAAGAGCATATACTTATAGCAATAGGAGAAATAATAGCTCTCACTTTTGTCCTTCATTTAGACATGTCCTTTGTTTAAATTTTTTGTTCCTAACTTGTTTCTATAAGTTCTGTTCTTTTGCTTTGGAGGGAAATATGCTCGTTTTTAAATTTTACTGCTAACTAGATTTCTTTTTGTAATAAAAGACTTAGTCACAAAAAAAAAAAAGCATTAAAACTTCTAAAGTCTGATTTTAAAACATAATGAATCTTTCAGGAGAAAATAAACAAGGTGCCATTTTTTTAAAAATAATCTTCATCTAACCTGTTTACCAGCTGAGAAATAAAAGACCTTGGTATTTAAATTTGAAACTTTCTTCCTCTCTTTATCCCATCTCCTTTTCATCTTTATAAACAGAAGAAAGTCTATAATTACTATACTAACAAAGAATACAGCTGAACTACACACAGGTTAAACCATTCTAAATAAAGTAGAGAATAATAAATAATAGAATAGTCAAAGGGGCTAGCATAATAAACACATGGAGAGTAACACCACATCCTACAATGTAAGATGTCTCCATTTCTAAGTATTTAAAACTTATGGAGGGGAAAGAGACCTTAGAAAGTATAAGCTAACTATCTATTTTCATAGAAATTAGAGAGATCATCCAGTCCAGCCTCTTAGCTAAGCTTAAAATTCCCAGTAATAATAATAATAATGATAGCAGAAGTGATGGAGGCGATGGTGGCTGTGGTAGTATCGATTACCGTTCCTCAAATACTTGCACTGTGTCAGGTACTAGGGTAACCGCCATACCCATATTATCTCACTTAATCCTTACAACAGTCCAGTCAAATGACTATTATCTTCACTTTACATGGAATATATAGGTACATTTCTGATTAGTGGTGGGCTAGCTTCTGCTGGAATATCTAGTGTTAGGAAGTTTATTACCTGATAAGACAGCCCTTTCTATTTTAAAAGTTGTGGTTGAATATTTCTTCCTCACATGGAACCCAAATTGCCTTCATGAAGCCTCCATCCATCCATCTTAGTTCTGTCTTACAGAAATAAGTAAGTTCAATATTTCTTCCAATCGATGACTCTTCAGATCTTTTAAAACTGTCATCATGATGTCATTTGGGCCAACGAACCTGTCTGTTTGGTGTCACTGCAGCTACACCTATCCCCAGAGTTAGTCTAACCAACTTAATTCTCACTTCAAAGCTCAGTTTTAAGCCAAATTCTGGGACAAAACTAGCTAACTAGGAGAAGTGTAGAGAATGCCACAGCCCTTACTCTTTATGACAGCCAGTTAGCCCTTTTTCCAGTTTATGGCTCTGGGCCCATTGACAGATCCCCTGGCTTAATTTCATTCTACTCTGAATCCCTGGATAATTTCTAATAAGAAACGTAAGGGATTAGCAAACTCTACGGGGCAAGTAATTTGAGGTATCACTCTTGAACTCTTTAAATAGTTTCTTGCTGGCGATACTCATTGCATGTTAAAAGAACTGGAGTGCCTACTATTATTCTAAGCACTTTACTTATATTAACTCACTTAATCCTGGCAACAATCCTATGAGATGGGTACTGTTATTATCCCCATCTTAATAATGAAGAAACTGAGGCACAGACAGAAGTTGGCTAACTTGTCCAAAGCCCTATAGTCCTGTGGGAATCAGAAAGCAAATCCAGAAAATCTGACTTTAAGAACTTTTAATTGCTACATCATGCTGCCTTGCAGTAGATGCTAAACTCTTCCCAGGCTGGGATCTGGGAATTGTTTCCTGTAGTTTCCCATGTTTCTATGTGTTAGTAATTTTCCAGGGAAAAGAGAAAGAGCAGCAAAGCCATTTTCCTGGACCTTGCCACTTCCTCTTTTGTAACTAAGGCATCTTTCTACTTAGAAGGGTGGCATTGAGTGGGCTGGGAGCAAGGAAACTGACTCTAAATTCAGGGATCAGGAATGCAGGCTGACGAACAAAAGACTCTGTAGGAAGCAGGCCTTCCTGAGAAATAGAGGGGGAGGGATAGCACAGCTTCTTGTGGTATTGAAGATGCAGCTTCTAATACATAGAAGATGCAACTTCTAATACACTGCCACAGACAGCTAGGCTGCAAAATGAAAACCCACTGGTCAACTATGTCTGTATTTGGTTCAGTCTGTATCTTTTCAGCTCTGTCTCCCATCAGTTATAGCCAGGAGATTAGGTCTGCTTTGCAAACTCATTCTCCTGGATCTGAAAATACAAAAAGCCAGTTTGGCTTGGAATGTTGCCCACTTGAGTTCTATAGTCTTGTTCCAAGCCCAAAACTAGATCTAGTATAGTTGTATAAACTAGAGATATTTAACCTTATGGCCTTTCTTATCTCAACTGTGAGGATACAATATAAGAAGATAAACCCAGCCTTTCATATTCAACACAGTTATGGAAATTGAAGAAAAGAAAAACAGCTCTTTATAGAGATCTATCTGTTCACTGTAGGAAAAAAAAAAAAAAAACAGTAAGTGAAAATTAAGACTATTTTTAAGATATCTCACCTTTGTATCACACTCAAATGTCAACACAACTGTAGTAAAACAATGTAATAACTATCTGTATAGTTAGAACTCAAAGGAAGAATTTATCTACTTTGATCATCCTAATTATAAGTGAATGAGTGGCTCAGCTATCTCAAGAGAAAGTTTATAGTGAACTATTCCACACACAGGCAATTTTAACATAAACCTTCTCTCAACCTAACTAAGCAGTGGAGATACTTATTTTAGAATGGAATGAATCTTCCAGATCTTGGCTCTGTCTTTCCTTCTTGGCTCCCTTCTAACTATTTGCAGCCTGTTGTTGGTTACTTTTTTTCCCCTTCACATCCTTTCCTCCACTCCCACTCAACTCTAACCCCTGAATACAAATCTTTCATACATCAGTCTCCATTTGGCAAGCTAGATTACTGATTCAGTCTTTTTTCTCTGACTTAAAAAAATCACTTATCAGTTATTTTTCTGTCCCTAGATCCCAATGCTATGATAGGGAATAATGAGGATACTTTATTCTCCCATTATCTTTTTTTAAAGAAAACCATGCCTAATTATCCTACATGTGTACACACACACACACACACACACAAATAGCACACCCTAAATCCCACAATCTGCTGGAGTTTCAATGGACAAAATTTATTTCTTGAAACAATACAAATATATCTTCACTTTAGGAAGAGATATGGACAGTTTATTCACATGTATCTTTGCTGCTAGTGAAAGAAGACAAAGTATATAGAGAATTGAAGAACTTTCTCCATCTTTGTCATGTGATAATTGTGAGTAGTCCCAAAAGAGCAGCTTTTTCTCTATACACATCTGTGTTGTAGCTCTGGCTACATGTGTTCTTGTAATATTTTTTTCATTCAATATATCATCCTCCCAAATAGTTTCTCACAGCCTATTAGCACCTCTCCACAAATTTTAGCAACCCACAGCCCACAAAATATTCCTAACCATCACAGTAGTTGGTTTTTTACCCAATGTATACAAGGTTTCTTCATCAGCATTTCACCTTCTGGAAAACAGCAAATAAAACAATTTCTCTGACCTATGGGATACAATTAGGTTCATGAAAATCTGTCAATATAAATCCACCAGCTTCAATGGGAAAAGGCACTCAGTAGTGGAAAGTATTGATGTTCACCATTCCCTGGTATATGCAACCTTATTTGGGAATGGAGCCTGCTCTATTCAATAATCCAGAATTTTTTTGGTCCCTTTTTCTAAGTAGAGAGAAGTGCTGGAGGTACTGAGAAAACCATCTGTTATGGCTACAATTATCTTGAGACAAAGCAGGGCTTCTGCCTATGGAAGTGTAGGTTGTGCACAAAAGTACTCAGCTAAAGGAGAAGTAGGGCGAAAATCCATCTTTATTCAGCTGGACAGACCCTGTATCCTCAGACTGTGACCGCTGAAAGGAGGTACTTTTTACTGTTTCTGCAAAGGTACTAATGTGGGCTAGTCGTGACTCTAGCAACAAAGACTTATGTATCTGCCTCATCTACTGCTATATCTTCAGCATTTCAAATAATGTATGCACCATAAAAGCAACTTAATAAGTATCTGAGGAATGAAGGGAAAGAAAAGAAAGAATAGTGTATGTGAAGTACCAGAAAGTGTAAAACTCAAGCAAAGAGTCTGAAATAAGTGCTCCTTTCTTTGGCTCTAGAAGGTGCATTGTTGGACCTGGAAAGTCAGAGAAAAAAGAAAAATGAACATCACACATTGCCATTATGTTTTTATGCATATATCCAAAAAATTATGACAAACATAAGTTGTATTGATGTGAATTAAATTACAGCCTAATTTTTATCATCCTGATACCCTGCTACTCTAGCCAAATGTTTTTCTTATGCCAAGAGTATATAAGACTCTTCATTATTAAAAAATGAAGAATGTTTTAATGTAACAAAATATCATATAACCTTACAAGATAATAATGGATTTCATCAAAGGTACAAATGTAAACTTTCCACCTGTAACCCAATACTGAAAGAAGTATTATGGCTTTTAAGTTGGGGAGGAAAATAAAACTTCCACAAACCTACACCTCCTGTAGTAGTTTCCTGGGACCACTGCAACAAATTACCACACACTTAGAGGCCAAAACAACAGAAATTTATTCTCTCATAGTTCTAAAGGTCAGAAGTCCAAAATCAAGGTGTCAGAAGGCTGCATTGTCTCTAGAGGCTCTAGGGAGAATCCACCCCCTGCCTATTCCAGCTTCGGAATAGGTTTGTGGCCTCGTCCCCCTCTCCGCTCTGCCTTCACATTGCCTGTCCTCAGTGTGTGTCTTTTCCCTGTCTGTTTAATCTCCCTCTGCCTCTTATAAGGACATGTGATTGTACTCAGGGTCCACCGGATAATTCAGATAAGCTCATCCTGTCAACAAAATTGATTTAATCATATCTTTTGACAAATAAGATAGTATTCAAGAGTTTGAGGATTATGAAATGACTGTATCTTTGGGGTGCCATTTTTTTCTGTCTACCACACCAAAATATTATCTTTTACTGCCATTATATTATCTGAGTAAATGTTTACATTCTTCTTAGTTTTCATGATACTGTAAACACATTACAGTAGTTTCAGGGACTCTTTTGAAATAGCAAGGATTCCTTATTTAAGATAATAGAATTTTTCATTCAAAATCTTAGAGTCCCAGGGCTCCTGGGTGGTTCAGTCAGTTAAGCATCCGAATCTTGATTTTGGCTCAGGTCATGATCTCACAGTTGTGAGATCAAGCCCTGAGTTAGGCTCCGTGCACGGAGCCTGCTTAAGATTCTCTCTCTCTCCCACTGCCTCTCTCCTCTGCTCAGGCTCTCTCTATCTCTCTCTCTCTCTCTCTCTCAAAAAAAAAAAAAATCTGAGAGTTCTAATTCAGTTATAATGCTTAAAGAATATGTTTTACTTACATACAGTGAATTTCTTCTATATATTCTGAACTAGATAACTGTACAATTTGGAAACATTTTCTTCATAGGCACAATCATAAGTTGCATTGTTATATAGTTATTGTTGAGCTGATGATGCCAAAATACTAGGTAAATACACAATATGACAAGCCAGCCCTTTCTTTGTCAAATTCACCTCACATCTCAGAAAAATTTAATGAACTGAATCAATTAGTACTTGGCCAAAATTGTGTGTTCAAAATAAAATTTTATCAAATAATGGTGATGGTAGAATCTACTCACTATAATGACAACTACAGTATAATGCTTTCAATTGTTTAGAATGAACTTAAATGAGAAATTAGGGATAAAAGGAGAGGTGTTAGCTGTTCATACATATTTTAAAAATGGCTGATCACACCAATATCTTTACCCTTGAACAGATTATTGGTTAGTGTTGTTTTCAGCACACTAAGAGTTGAACAGTCTCTAGAATACTGGTTTAGGCTAGCTAAACTCACCAGAGGCTGATTCAGAAAGCGACCTCTTCATTTACAATGAGAAACACAGTAAAACCTTGTACTGCAAGTAATTTGTTCTGTGAGTGTTCTGTAAGACATGCAAAAATTTCTAATACATTTTACATTGATAAATGAACAATGTTATGAAATGCAAGTAGTATGTGAGGTTGAACATTACATGATCACAACTGAGACAATGGCTCTTCTCTCTCTCTCTCTGTCTCTGAGGGATTGTGGGTGATCTTCTCCCACGCTCAGATGCTCAGTCTCAGGCCACAGTGTTTGGCAGAAATCAGTGATTTTTCAGAATGTTGGAAGGTGCCCACAACTGGCACTAGTGTATTTTTTGTCACTTCAAAGCACCTATGGACAGTCCTTGGCTTTTCCATACAAGAGTAAGCTTAGAAATGCTTTGTTTCATTCTAGGTCAGGCTGCCTGCAGATAAAGACCCTTTCCCTTGCTGCTTTATTGCCAGTTACAGTAAATACAGTATATGACAAGACTTTCTTAATACTGTACTGTAGTCAACATCTGTGCAAGTATATGCAATGACCTTCCTGCAGAAGAAGGTTGAAAATAAAGATGGTAAGAAGAAGGAGATAATTATGGTGGAAGTTAAGAAGGAAATCATGGAGAAGTATGAACGAGGTATGCAAGTGGCCAAAATTGCAAGATTTTATAAGAAGTCTACGTCTGCATCTCGTGTGTAAAGGAGAAGAAAAAGGCAGAGGAATTCCTCACTCCAAATGAGATTAAGGAGATGTGAAAAATGTGGGAAAAAATGCAAAATTTTGTAGAAAAGCACCACAAGGCTGTAGCAGTGCAAGTGATGGATCTGTTTAGTGACAATGCAATGTCACATTTCCACGAAATCCTCAAAAGGAGGCAAAAGCAAGTGTCATTGGATAGGTTCTTTGTTAAAGTTGCATGAAAAGAAAAAGATTCCATTGAGCCAATACACAGCAGTGATTCCATTAGTGATAGTGAAAGTCATCCTACACAATAACCCTCCTCTCTCTTGTCTCCCTCGCACCAGCCATAAAGGTTTTCAAAGGTAAGTGAAAGTTAATTTGCTTATTTTTCTTTATATGTTGTATTTTATTTATTATTTTGTATTATATTACAGTATTGTAATCATTTTATATGAATATTTTTTGGGTTGTGGAACAAATCATCACAGTTTCCATTATTCCTTATGGAGAAATTTGCTTTGATATACAAGTGCTTTCGATTACAAGCATGTTTCTGGAACGAATTATGCTTGCAAACCAAGGTTTTACTGTATGTTTTTTCCAGTGACCATGGACACAGGTCTGTCTCTTATTTAGGGAAATAGATCTTGCACATCAAAATACCTGGAAGACTGACTTATTAATCAGAAACTAGCTTTGTAAACAAGGAATCTGAGCAACTTGAGTTTGGAAGGGTATTTTACCTAAACCATGGACAACTTCAAACACATAGTAATCGTTTCTACAGACAGCTACCCTTTTGATGACTCTTACTTTACTTTCAAGTTTTAGGGGCTCCTCACTTGCTCCAGTCCACTGAATTAGTTGGGTTGCAATCAAATAATGGAGTTGGGGTTTTCTTATGCAAGTATTTGGCAGCATTAACAATACTTCTTGAATGATCAAAATAAGTAAGTAGATTCCACTGAAGGTTAACATGAAAGCTAAAATCACCTCAGCTAATCCCAATAAATAGCTTCAAAGTACTTCTTTTGTCTTTGACATTGAGTTTGTTAGTTACTACAAGCTTAATAAAATGAGGCTAAATCTACACTTACAACAGTTTTAGTAAATTCCAGAAAGTGTGCAGATGATATAGTGAGGAGTCATAATTCTGAACCAGACCTAAATTTAATGATTCCCAGACGGAAGAAAGAGGTGTTGTTTTGTTTTGTTTTGTTTGGTTTGGTTTGGTTTTCAAAAGGAATTATAAAATTCTATGGTTGACTTTATAAGAATAAAGAGGCTATCCTTGTCATGCGGTCTTATTTCAGTTCACAGAATTGTTCTTGCTCCTTGTTGTTGTTTCCTTTCCCACTGGACATAACATACTTTTTCTTTCCATTATTAAAAAAAAAAAAAATGCCTAAGGGCATTAGGGTAGTGCTAGTTCAATGAAAGACAGGCATTGTTGAACCATATAGGGATGGTTGGGATGGTTCACTAATTTGTTCACAAAATATTTTGAAGTGTTGGGATGAACTTTAAAAAATAAAAAGTGTTATTTTCCACTGGTAACGTAAACTTGCACTTTTAAGAAAGGAACAAATCCAGGATCTAGCAAAAATACATGTATGCTGACCTGAGCCATATTCATTCATTCATTCATTCATTCATTCAACAAATATTTATTATATGTTATGCAATTTGCTATCTGTTAGGGACATAATGTGAGTAAAAATATATAGCCCCTGTCTTCATGAAGTTTACAGTCTACCAAAGCATTAAATTCAAATTCTATCAGATCACCGTATATCTGTATTTCTAAGTCACATTCTGAGACTGCTTTCACAATAGCACAGTAAGGCAAAATGAAGTCCTAAAGAAGTAGACTGTGGCAATAAATACCATCTGTGAATAGCCTGGATCTCAGTATATATGTGGACATTTAAGGACTGCCATGTAGAAGCAGAAGTAGATTAACTATTTGCCACTGTAAAGACAGAAATAGATGGATTACAAAATGCTACATTTTGACTCAATACACACACACACACACACAGAAGAAAATTAAAAAACTAGAATTGCCCAACAACAGAAATATTCAAGTAAAAGATAAACAGCTATCAAAAAACTACAGAAAGAATTACTTTATAGAAGACAGTACCACTGCCAAAATATCTTCCAGTTTTAATATGGTAGGGTTCCATGGATCAGTTTTGGTTTTATGGATAAATCGACAAAGGTAATAGTTACTTAAAAATAATAACATTTTTTGTAATACCTGCATATTCCAGACTGACTCCTTATAAACCTATTTCATCCATCAGAAAATATTTTACCTCTACCTCATTTTTGTGTAGATTCAAACTAGGTACATTAATTCACTGTTCAAGCTTTTTAAAAATGGAATCAAGTTCCTTTTCATGCTCAGTTTTCTGCCTGAATTCATCTTCAACAGAGAAATTTTTTTAACTGAAAGATGAAGAATTTTTCTTAACATACCCTTTCACTAAAATACTAAAATCCAACTTAATTTCTTTACATATTATTAAGCTGTTCTTCACCACTCATAATTTTTAGTAAAAAGTAGATAATTTTCTTCCAAAAAGGACATAAACCTTCTTTTCCACAGCTACACAACTGTTATGTCTCAAGTCCTAAGGTCATATTTCAGTGAAACTATTTTCATTTTATGGCAGTTTGGGTTCAATATTCTGTCAGATTCCATTATTGTCAACATATTTCTAATGGTCATTTCTATGGTTATATTAGAATTTCAGCAAAAGTAATTTATATCACTAACTAGGGTTGACCTGAGTGACTAGCATGATATTGCAGAAATAATGGTATGTAACTGCTGATGCTACATCATAAAAGCATTACAGCTTCCACTTAGGTTCTTGGATCATTTGTTGTGGGGAAAGCCAGTCATCATGCCCTGAGAATACTCCACCAGCCCTATGGGGAGGACCAAGAGGGGAGGCACTGAGGCCTCCCACCAATAACCAGGACTAACTTGTTCAGCCTTTTGAGTAAGTCACCTGGGAAGTGAATACACCCTTGTAAAGGCTTCAGGTGACTTATACAGGCCAACAGACATTTGACTACAATCTCATGACAGGGCCTGGGCCAGAACCACCAAGCTAAGCTGCACTTAAATTCTTGTCTGGGAGAAACCATGAGGGATAATAAATGTTTACTGTTATTTTAAGTCACTGAGTTTTAGGGTGATTTGTTTCATAGCAATAGATAGCTAATACACAGCATAGCCCATATTTATGCAATCATTAATACAGAAAGGAACATACATTGCTCACCTTTTAAAGTTGATTTTACAGTGTTTTTGTTTTAGTTTTTTTAAATTTTTTGATATTTTTTAATGTTTTGGGGTTGTTTTTTTTTTTTAGAGAGAGAGAGAGAATATGTGCAAGGCAGTGGAAGGGAACAGAGAGGGAGACAGAGGACCCAAAATGGGCTCTATGCTGACAGTAAACAGCCATATGCAGGACTCAAACTCACAAACTGCCAGATCATGACCTGAGCTAAAGTCAGAGACTTAACTGACTGAGCCACCCAGACACTCCTCTTTTAGTTTTATTTTTAATTCTCTCTTGGTTCTTATAAAATTCAAATATTTTGAAAATTAATTACACAAGGAGATATTCAAAGTACAATGTTAAGTGTAAAAAAGCAAGTTACACTCTATACAATATGAATTATTTCAAAGTATTAATTTATGTCAAAGTGTTGGATTACACATAATTTTCTCATATATGAGCTAATTTTTGCTGCATAACAAACCATCCCCCAATTTAGGGCTTAAAACAACCGTTTATTTGCTAACAATTCTGCACTATAGACTGAGTTCAGTTAGGCAGCTGATATCTGTTCCATGGTATTAACTGGGCTGACTCATGCATCTGCAGTCACCTTGCAATTTGACAGGAGCTGAAGCATCCAACATGGGTTCATCCACTTATCAAGGTCCTATGCTGTTATGGCTGGAAGGGCTAGGGTCTCACTGAATCTCTCTTTGTAGTCTTTCTGCAAAGAAAGACTCTCTTTCCATAAGACCTTTCATCCTCAAATAAACGAATTCAGTCTTCTTTATGTGGTGTCTCAGGACAACAAGAAAACGTTGCAAGACTTCTTAGGACCTAGACCCACAACTTGCACATTCTCACTTTCACCACATTCTATTGGGCCAACAAATTATAAGGTCAGCCCAGACTGAATGCAGAAGAAGACTACACAGGGCTTGAATTCATGTAGGTGGGGTTCCATTTTGTAACAAATTACCACATATAACATCTTTATTTTACAAGTATTCTAAAAAAAAAGTACATTTTATTTCGATAAAACAATAATTTTGGGGCACCTAGGTGGCTCAGTCAGTTAAGTGTCCAATTCTTGGTTTCAGCTCAGGTCATGATCTCACAGTTTGTGGGTCTGAGCCTGCATCAGGCTCCCCACTGATGATGCAGAGCCTGCCTTGGGTTCTCCCTCTCTCTCTCTCTCTCCCTCTCTCTCTGCCCCTCCCCTGGTCTCTCTCTCTCTCTCTCTCTCTCTCTCTCAAAAATAAATATATTTTTTTAAAAAACAATAATTTTTAAAAATTTGGTGGCCATAAAGCTAATGTCTTGGAATAGGGTAACTGCTGAACCTGGTTTTGAGAGAAATAAGTCTTTAATCTCCAATGCCTCACCCAGGAACAGAGTTCCTTTGGTCGATGAAGACTTGGGGTTTTTGCATGGGCTGGTTTGATGTGAACATATTTAAATAGTGTTCTTATACCAATTTCATGTTTAATAGGTATATGTAATGCCTAATTTAATAACTTGTAGGGATAAAAGACTTCAATTCAATTACTAGTCTATACGCTTTGTTTTGTCTGTAATATTTGTGGATGGGTATAAGCACAGTGGTTAGGGGTAGGAAAGCTTTGGAGTAACCCATATTGTTATAATTCTTAAAAAAAAAAACCCTCATAAAAAGGTCAAGTCTTCAGGGGAAATAGAGATTTTTAAATCAATTAACTTTTATGTTAAAACTCATACATGCTAGACTCTAACTTAGGCACCATGGGGAATTCAAAGCAATAAAAGGCAAATCCTTGCTTAAGTGAACATTTAAAAAATAATAATCAGAGAACTCTGATGAGTCTTAAAAGATTGCCACATAATAACTTTATAAAGCATTTTGTTGATATAAAAATTATAAATATAATAATCAAATTTAACAACTTCTTTTCCTTCTTAAATAATAGAACTAATGGACCCATGACAGATGGTCTTTGCAACAAAAAGCATGCTGGCCCCATAGGTTGTGGTGGCTATAATAATGGTACCAACTCTTGGAACAGCAGAGGGATTACTGAGTTACCCTTTTTTTCTTTTCCTTTCCTCACAGGGGGCCATTAACACTTTTGTCTTTCCTGTAGCTCAGAAGCAGCAATTCTGAGCTATAGATTTGGCTTCAGTAGGATAGTGGCCCAGAAATCCAGCATGGTAAACTTAAGCACACCAACTTCCAGCTTCAAGTCTCCTCATTTACCCCAAACCATGTACCAACTTATCATAAGATGACTAAAGTCAACATAATATGATCAAAAAACAATACTAGAAAAAATTGACATCAGAAATAAAGCGTAAGAAGTTTATACTTTTTTTAATTATGAAATGTCAGGAATTAAAAAGCTTAGAATAAAGTAATATAACCATTGTGGCCACCATTTATTGAACTCCTGCGTGTATCAGTTATTATTATTACAACCCTTGTCCCCTTTATATTATGAGGAATCTGTTTAAATGACTTGCCCAAAGTCACCCAGGTTTTAGTGGTACAGTTGGGATTCTAGCCCAGGTCGGCCTGATGCTAAGTCAGGGTTCTTTGCACGTATGCTATATAATACCTTCTTAATTTAAATAAAGAATTCTCTCAAAAAGCAACCCACTGGATGCAAAAACTACTGTTTTAGACATATGAATCAATCTGACATTCTAAATTATTCTACTTGTTTCTTGAGCATATAAATTGGGCATATAAACATCCTGAGAAGTTCTCTACATTTCAGGTAACAAGTGTTTTTTATCTATTATTTCTTGGTCATCATCAATATTGTCTGTTTTGTAACTGCTCCCATAAGACAAAAGGGATCAACTGAAATCTATTGATTGTATTCATAAATTCTATCTTTAGCTTTTTAGCAAATAGTATGAACTTAGAGTATCCATTATATATTAGTGATTATTCTAATTACTTCAATTAAAGAATATCAGAAACTAATGAGGTTTGGTGAGCTCCTAAAGGATTTTTTTCAAGTCTAAAGGTTTTTGAACTTTAAACTCAAGTCCATTACAAATATTTTTGAGTTGCATATTGCTGAGATTTATCTGTATGTTATCTTTTTATCTTTATTCAGAATCTTTTTACTAAAGCTATAGGACTCGAATATATTTGTCCTCCAAGTACACTTGAAATTCTCAGTCCATCATGTTTTCTTATTAAACTATATATTTTTATTAAACTTCTTTACATGATAGCTTTACATATTTTATTGGCTGAATCTAAGGAATAGTGAGTTCAAGAAATAAACTTGCTAGAAACTACATTTAAAACTAGCACAACTGTGGTGAAGGAGTAACTTCAAGAGCAAATTTCCAGGTCATAGAATTGAGTTGACCGAAATGTTAGAGGAAATCTATTCCTAGTTGTCCAGTTAATAAAATCTATTTAAAGACTAGTACTTGGTATGTCAAGGGCAGGCAGAGGGGGCAGGGAGAAGAAAACTAGCCTAAAGGGGCTGAGTCCTCTTCTTTTTCTAGCCTCCTTTAAGTCATTTCTGAGAGTCCACTGCATCCTAGATTTTGAGTTTGTCTCAGTTTGCTTCATTCAGTATACTTCGAAGTCTTTTCTTGATAATAATTTTATTCCCCTGTCTGCTTGCTCTTGGCAACAGCTGACCTGGCTACAAGCCCAAAACATGGTAAATGACAAATCACTACCAGATGAATCTGCAAGTTTTACATAGAGTGTTTCCTCCAGGCTCAGAACACTTTGAGGCCCAATAAAATTACTGGAATGATTCAGAATCACAGTGAGATCCATTTTTTTGTGGAAATCCTCTAGTTCTGCTAGACAATAAAGCACTAATGAAGAGTCCCATTAATTTTCAAAATCAGAATATAGAAAATAAATTATGACAGGCAAAGAAAAATTGTAATGGTGACTAGAAAGAAAGTTACTAAACAAAAGATATCATGATAAATTCTCAGCTTTTAAATTATTTTCCTAAGTAGTTTTTTTAATAAAAAAAATACTATAAAATTATGCATAATTCTGTATTGAAACAGTAAAAATCAATTCCTCAAAAATAAAAAAAAAATCACACAATCTGACCATTAAAATGTTTGACTATATATATTACATATATAATATACATTTTAAATATTTGTGATGATACAGTATTGGTGTATATTACTTTTTATTTTGTTATTTTTTTATGATAAGACTTTTTAAAGTTTTACTCTTTAAGGCTGCATTACTGGGTTTATGGATAAGTTTTCAAGGATAATTTTTCTAGGATCTAATGAACTAAAATAAACTAAAATAGAAAATTCAGGTCTACGACAAATCCACACAAAAAAAATAAACCTACCCATCTGAATTAAAAGTAATTCTTCAGGATATTTATAATATGCAATTTTTCATCTCTTAGGAGTCTTAAGAATCTACCTTTCTCGGTCCCTAACCATAAATATCAGATTTAAAAATCTTACTTTATCAAAACTTGTTATGAGAAATGGCTGGAAACCACGTCCTAAATATATGTGGTATAGTTGGGGGAAATGTTTATGACCTATTGATGGTCATGTATACAAGTAAAAATGTCCAAGGTCTATCAAAACGGAACATCTGTAAAATGCTTTGTAAAAGAATGTAAGAGAAAAAGTTACAAATCAATTTGTGGGAGTTTAAAACAATGCATATTTGCCCTGTGCTTTGCAGATTTGATTTATTCTCAGACTGAATGATGCTTACAACATTTAGCCTTTGGCAAATCTCAAGAAACCAAATTTCTCTATAATTCCCTTCTCACTGAGGTATCCTCATTAAATTTTGGTTTCCTGGCAAGCTCTTGCAATCAGAAGGCCCAGGTTTTAATCCTTTGCCCTTCACTAACTACACACATTTAAGAGTGTCATTAAGCAGGGGCACCTGGGTGGCTCAGTCAGTTAAGTGGCCAACTTCAGCTCAGGTCATGATCTCACAGTTTCTGGGTTCGAGCCCCACATAGGGCTCTGTGCTGACAGCTCACTGCCTGGACCCTGCTTCGGGGATTCTGTATCTCCCTCTCTCTCTGCCCCTCCCCCACATGTGCTCTCCTTCAGAAATAAAAAATAAACATTAAAAAAATTTTTTTTAAAAAGAATGTCATCAAGCAGGAGCCTCAGCTTCTACACCTTGAAAAATGGAAACTTGGTAATGGCTACTTATGATAGCCTATTTAAGAAGGATCACTTTTAGGATCAAATTTGAAGTGAGATTATACATTGGCAAAATGCTGTTTGAAAGTATGCAGTACTCCATATGATAAGAGATCCTATTCCTAGGGCTGTTTTCTATGGCCTAGTAATATTCATGCTGCACCCTCTCTTCCATTTTCACTCCCCTTTCATAGGAGTTGATTCAAAATATCACCCTTCCAAATCCTAGCACTCAGTTCAATTATGTGATCCTAAGAGACCTAGAACACTACCTAAGAAAATATAAGCACAGTTCTCGGGGCTTTCTAAAAGCCCTGTTCTCGCCATGTTGTCTAACTGATTAGAAAGGTTACCCCTTGGAATTAAGGCCTTGGCAGAAGAACTCTAAAGACCTACTTACAAAAGGCTTTTGCAAACTGCCCACTTCTATCTTTGCCCTGAAACTATAACCCAGACAAGGCAGATGTGAATTTGAAGTGAATAGACCTCATTCCTACAGTAGGAGGAAGACATACACGGGAGTTACCGACATTAAAAAAACAAAATGGGTATATAAAATGAAACACGAAAGTTTATCCTATTGTCAGTAAAAGAACAAATCTAGAATTACTATGCCACTCCCACTCTACCCCCTCTACCCCCCATCCCTCTCAAAAGGTACAGTTTGGCTATGAGACTAACTTCTGAAAGTTGTCATTTTTTTTCTAGGTGAAAGTCTAAAGGAGTTTCAGGGTTTATTCAAGTTACCATTTTTTTTAACATTGTACTCACAATGAAGAAACCAAAGACTATGCTAAACACAGAAATAGCAACCCCTTATCCACAACTTACTGTAACCATTGGGAGAAGTGGGGTACATTATAGGGGATGAGCATTTTCCCTAAAATTATCATCTTTTTTGAAACTTTGCTCAATGTACTAATATCAAGAGAATTTAACTGTATTGTCTTATGGGGGTATTGTAAAAAAAATAATAAAACCAAAACAATGCAAGCTTTTTAGATTAGTTAAGAAACTGGCTGGAGCATCATCCTTTTCTGTCATTGATTATTACCAGTTTTAAACTGCAAATTTGCAATGAATGCTCTATTCCTCAGGAAAAAAAAAAAAATTACTATTGCATGAGCAAGATAAACTCCCTTGGACCTTCCCAGTTTGCAAAGTTCTCTTCCCAGCTTCTCCCTGTCTTCCTCCCTGGCTTGAAGCCATTGCCTGGGGAGGGGCCACCCAAGACTGACACCGAATGAATTTCAGGCAAATTCCATAGGCCAGCCTGACTTCTCTAGTACAGAGTACTAAAGTAAATGGTTATAATAACTAAAGCAGCATTGTCCACAGGCTCTGAGTGTTTAAGGTTGATGCCCCTCCAAAATGAAATTTCAGTGAGCTGAAGATAGAAGTAAAAGAAACTTCAAAGGGTCACGTCTAGACGACACCTTCCTGTCTCAGGGAATTGCCTGCAACCTCCACTCAGATGCAGATGAGAGAGAAGGAAAGCCTGTCAAACCTCATTGACCATAGGTAATGGTACAGGGTAATTTCTTCTGATAATGTCACCCAAAAAGGAAATCCCACAGACTAAACCGATTAAGACCTCAAGGGAAATATCATATGAACAAAATTGTTTTTTGTTTTTTACTTTTGGGAGATTGTGGGGAGGCGAAAGCGTTGTGGATGGGATTTTTTTAAAGCTGATTCACGTCTTTTTGTGCAGACAAAGAAAATGGAACTAAATTTGAGAAAAAAAATGTGATATGTAACAACAAATATGCCTTTTACAACCCCCCCCCACATTAGATATTTATGAACTCTCAAATCTTTCGTTCCCCACAATCAGAAACCATGTGCCTTTTCTAAGACAGTTATTACTTTAAAAGGAAATAAAGTTGATTTTGGTAAGTTGGGTAAATTAAATATTCCCATGTGTTTCTGAGATGAGATAGAAAGATACGACTTGTGATTGAACTGATTATATGCGAATATATATTTAACATGAACATATTTATAGAACACATGTATTCATCTATAGTGACTAAAGAAATAAGTGGGAACATTTAATTCTAGTATTTTCAAGTTAAGATATCTTATGTGAGTAGATGTTTATTATGATACTACATATTTTTACTTGAAATTGATTTTTTAAAATAAGACATGGGGCACCTGGGTGGCTCAGTCGGTTAAGCGCCTGATTTTGGCTCAGGTCAGGATCTCACCGTTCGTGAGTTTGAGTCCTGCATCGGGCTCTGTGCTGACAGCTCGGAGCCTGGAGCCTGCTTCAGATTCTGTGTCTCCCTCTCTCTTTCCCCCTCCTCTGCTCATGCTCTCTCTCTTTCTCTCTCAAAAATGAAGAAACATTAAAAAAAAATTTTAATAAGACAAAATCTTTGTTTTAAATTATTTTATTTTCTCCTTTTGTCCAAATATCCCCTTTAAATCACCTTTTGAAAAGAACAAGTGTTTTAGTTCTTTATCATGACCACTGATGTATTTTGAAATGTATGTGTAAACGGAATGTGCTTGACAGTCCAAGATACTACTTGTGACGATTCTATAGTTATATGAATGTGAACAGACTGTGATAAGCTGATCTTGCCAGCCATCCCTGGCCTGTTATATGGGTGGAAATAACTTTTTTGTTAAGAAATCTACATCTTTCAGACACTGTAGCTAGTTAAACCTATCCTAGCTAGTCAAGTGGATCTATCTTCTTATTCACCAGGGTGGGCCCTACAGTATTCTGCATTGTTTGAAAATAGGCTTTGGTGTACCTTTCTTCTCACTCAGTTTGACATCGTACATAGTAGGTCCCATCCATGTGTCATCCTAAGACAGAGAAACAGTCACCTCTACACCTTCCCCCATGAGACTGCATTTTTCTGCAAAATAGGACTTAGACATGATTGTCACACCTCTTTTTAAAAGTTACCCATGATACTCTAGAACTTCGATTTGGTGAGAAGCATGAAACCATACTGTCAGGCACATTTGCTAGCCTTTTCTATTTGGTTTTCTGCTTTTCTTTGAGCATGTTTTTAAACAGTGTGACTCAGGGGTGCCTGGGTGGCTCAGTCGGTTAAGCGTCCAACTTCAGCTCAGGTCATAATCTCACAGCCTGTGGGTTCAAGCCCCACATTGGGCTCTGTGCTGACAGCTTTAGAGCTTGGAGCCTGCTTCAGATTCAGTGTCTCCCTCTCTCTCTGTCCCTCCCCCACTCATGCTCTGTCTCTTGTCTCTCTCTCAAAAATAAAAAAAAAAAAAAAATTTTAAATGATAAAAAATAAACAGTGTGACTCAGGTATCAACATTCTAATAGACCATCAGTTATTTGTTACTAATGAAATTATATGCTTAACCTGAAGAGAAAAGAATTCTCTCCACTGGTAAAAGTCAGATTGGAAACTTCAAAGCTTTTATTATTTTGAAGTTACTACTTTTCAAGTTATTAGTTTATAAGTAGTATATGTTATTAGGTAATTAAGGTTGACAATTTTTACCCAGGAGAAATCTTTTAAAAACTTGCTTATTAAAAATTCCTATTGGTGCACCTGGGTGGCTCAGTTGGTTAAGCACTGAACTCTGGATTCTGGCTGAGGTCACGATCTCATGGTTTGTGAGTCAAGCCCCACATTGGGCTCTGTGCTGACAGATCAGAGCCTGGAGCCTGCTTTAGACTCTGTGTGTCCCTCTCTCTCTCTGCTCCTTCCTGCTCATGTGTTTTCTCTCTTTCTCTCAAAATAAATAAGCTTTAAAAAAAATAAAATCTTTAAAAAAAAATTCCTATGTTTTCCTGATTGTAAAAGTAATTAGAGAAGCATCTTGAAAATATTTGGAAAATGGAAAAACATTTAATGAAGAAAATAAAAATCACCAACATTTGATACATTATATTCTATTCTTAATTTCCCCCATATATTATTTCACATATGGTTGAGATCATATATATGATATTTTTTAAATTATTTTTTTAATATTTATTTATTTTTGAGCAACAGAGAGAGAGTATGAGCAAGGGAGGGGCAGAGAGAGAGGGAGACACAGACTCTGAAGCAGGCTCCAGGCTCTAAGCTGTCAGCACAGAGCCCAATGCTGGGCTCGAACTCATGAACCACGAGATCATGACCTGAGCTGAAGTTGGACACCCAACCAAGTGAGCCACCCAGGCACCCCTATATAAAATTTTGTCATTTGAAAATCTCTTCATAAAAATAACTTTAATAACCATATAATATTCTATTCTAGAAATATACTATATCTTAAAGATTCACCTATATTGGATATCTTGCTTGCTCCAAATAGCATGCTATTAAACACAACAAAAAAAAGTTGTACTCCCTTTGTACAAATCTGAGTAAATATTTAGGATTCTTTGCTCAGGATACATTTCTAGACAGCTGAGGCAAAGGGTATGGATTTTTTTTTTAAGGTCTTTCCTCCCTAATTTAAAAATAAAATAATACTCTTTGCTCAGTAATTGTAAATAAAAAAGCAGTAGGGAAAAAATACCCATAATGTTCCTGCTTGTGTAACTGCATTTTGTCATATTTCCTTCCAGTCTTTTTTCTTTCATTTTATCATACCTGTATATATACTTTTGTATCTAACCTTTCTCATCTAATGTATCAGAAGCATTTTTCATATGGCATTCAAATAATTTAGTTATTATAAATTATTGCATTATGTTCCATCATTTGAGTGAAGCATGATTTACCTAACCATATCCCTAAGAATGTAGATCATTTGCAATTCTTCCTTGTTACAAGAAAGGTTGTGTCAAACACCTTTGAGTATAAACCTCAGTGAGAATTTATATTATCCCCTTGCATAGATTATTTAAAAAGGAAATGCTGCCTTATAAACATTTTATAAAGTTTTTTGCTACATAATGCTAAAAGCTGAACCAGTTTTTCTCCCAGAAAGGGTATAGATGAGCCTCACCCTCACCAGCATTAGTATCAAGATCTGCTAATCTGATTATTTGTATGTTTTCAGTAACTATAGTGGTTGAAAAATCATTTCATATATTTCATAACCATTTGTAATTCCCCTTTTATAAAATAGTCATGATTTATGCCCATTTATTTATGAGATTTCATACTTATCATACAGAGTTGTATGAGCTCTTTATCAAAGTTTTGAATTCTTTTCCATATTTATTGCAAATTTATTTCATCTTGTTAGAAAATTTATTGTTTAGGGGAGCCCAGGTGGCTCAGTTGGTTAAGCATCTGACTTTGGTTCAGGTCGTGATCTCACAGTTTGTGAGTTCAAGCCCACATCGGGCTCTGTGCTGACAGCACAGAGCCTGCTTTGGATCCTCTGCCTCCTGCCTCTCTCTGTTCCTCCTGCGCTGGTTTTCTCTCTCTCTCAAAATAAATAAATAAGCAAATAAGAAAATTTATTGTTTAAATAATACAAAAGACAAATTGCATTTAACATGTCATAGTTTATATATAAATAGTACATAAAAAATTCCCTGAAGTATTTTAAATATTACTAAAATAATATTGTGTATTCATGAGTACTCTCTCTTAAGAAAGGCTAACTTCCATTTATATGAATATCAACTCTAAATTAGCAGTGTTTAAATTAATAAGGTTTTTCTGAAAGTAGGTTAAGTGTACTACCTATCTTTTGTCACTTTAAAGACTAGGGATGACTATAAAATAATGATAATTTTATTTTGTTTTCAAAGTTTATTTATTTTTGAAAGTGAGAGAGTGTAAGCAAGCAGAAGATGGGCAGAGAGACGGGGGAGAGAGAATCCCAAGCAGGTTCCACACTGTCAGCATGGAGCCTGATGCGTGGCTCAAACTCAGGAACCACGAGATCATGACCTGAGCTGAAATCAAGGGTTGGGCGCTTAACTGACTGAACTATCCAGGTGCCCACATGGTATTTGTTTTTGTTTTTGTTTTTAAGTTTATTTTACTAATTTTGAGAGAGACAGAGAGAGAGAGAGAGAGCATGGGAGGGACAGAGAGAGGGAGAGAGAGAATCCCAAGCAGGCTCTACACCATCAGCAGGGAGCCCGATGTGGAGCTTGAACTCACAAAAGGCAAAGTCCTGACCTAAGCTGAAGTCAAGAGTCAGTTGCTCAACCAACTGAGCCACCCAGGAGCACCCCTCTTTTTTTTTTGTTTTAACATAGAAAAGCCTGAGAATGTACAGAGATACCACTAGATCCAAACACTCCTATAGGGATTTCTTTTACAGATATTCCTTTACCTTTTTTTTTTTGTTGGTTTCTTTCTTTCTTTTATTTTCTCTCTCTTTTTTTTTTTTTTTTTTTTTTTTTTAGAAACTTTAGACTTGGATACATCAAATAAAACCAATATCTGAGGGGAAAAAAATAAAAATCCACAATAAGGGAAAAAAAAAATTAACTGATATGGGCCATAACAAAACCCAGAGACTATGTTCTTTTAATTGAAAAATTCGAGGTGTTTCATAATTGACTTTTTGATAGAAAATGACCTATTAAATTTGCAATTTGTGGTTTTTGGTGTTAAGGTCTATAGAACAAGCTAGGAAGGAGTATAAAGGTATTTCCATAAGGTAAGAAACAACATATAGCATCAGCTTCAGGTCCTCTACAGCATCTTTAATTATGAAAGAGTGAAATAAGCACATAATGATATTTTTAAGTGCAGAAAAATCTAAACAAATTTGGCAAAATACTTTCTTTCATTACATTAATAGTAGGAAATAAATTTCACAAAAATACTACTTAATCCACTCAAGATTATAAAGAAAGTATTTTAATCACAAGTGTAGATATTAGGTCAATATAGGCATTTATCATGATTCAACAAAATTGTCAAGTGACAGATTATTTTTCTAGCTTCACAAAGTCTTTTCAAATAATTTTAATTATATTATAGATTTTGAAAATTATTTTATAAATTCTAGAGAGCTAATCAAATTATTACTCATGCTTCTTATTTTGATGTTTTGGGGGGTTAGCAAATTTTGAGTAAAAAATTACATTTTTAATATCTACTTGGGTAAGGAGTTGAGTCATTCATTTTATATGTAGAATATATTTATTTTAATTTATTAGGAACCAAGTGGCCAATGAATAATAATAGCTTCTACATAAGCATCATATTACCCATAAATGATTCACTCTTGTAGAAGCTTAACCAAGCATATATATTAGAATGTATTAGGTAAAACCTTGCCAAAATAACAGATTATTTTCAGAAATAAAGCAATTCCAACTTGATTTACATCCTTTTCTTGATTGAAAAAAAATATGATGCAAATTAAAGCTAATTCATATATTCTCTATCAGTAATAAATTGGAGGAAGGGGAATAGTAAAAGGTCATCACACACATAATCTAATTTCAATATATGGGTCTCCTTAATTTCTTTATAAAAGATTGGAAAACTTCCATGTTTTTCCCTCACAAATATGCTCATATATTAACATTTCACTGACTGAAAGCACAGCCATTTTTCTCATTAACAATGAAATCAACAATAGGCATTTTGAGAATTGGTACTTTTTCCATAGGATCCAAAAAGGAAACAATCAAAAAAACAAAAAACAAAAAACAAAAAAAAAAAGGAAACAATCTTTTATCATTTAAAATGTAACCCAGTCTGCATATGAGATATTATGTGTTTTTTTATTGTAATTTTACAGTAAGTATATATACATAATACTTGTAGTTAGAAAAATAATAATATTTAATGAGTCCCAAAACATTTTTTTCTGATTTACTTTCATGGAAAAAAAAAAAAAGGTTTCTTAACACAGCAATACATGTTTACATGTATTAGGGGAGAAAATGTTAAAAATGTCCTAAAAAATGAAACCATGAAGTCATCATATCTACTGTTATAATTAATCAAATCAAATCAAATAGTTCACAAATAGTTCACAAATAATCTGGCTCAAAATTATACTTTCTTTAAACAATTGCTATAACTAGGGATCCATGCATGGCTTTCTCTTTGAGAATGTCTGAATCATCTAAGTACCTCACGATCATTGCCGTTCTTTCTTCCAAAGTAAGAAAGTCAAACATAAAACAAATCTATCCTGATTCACATACATATAAGAGCTTTGTGTCCAATGATTTGGATATCATGAAACTGCTGGAGCCATGCCTTTGACAAAACAGATGGAATGCAGCTAAGAAAATAAAAAGTAGTTTCCAACTCTAAATGCACTGTTACTTTGTCTAAACATAACTCATTATTTCAAATTATAAAATATAAAAATATATCTAGTGCTGGCATACTTTGTGAAATGCAAAAGAAAACAAAATAACCTAACCTCTTCATTGCAGTGTCTTTAGTTTGATTGAACACAACAATTATTTCAAAATGCCTTTGTCAAGGTTTTTGGTTTTTTGGTTTTTTTCCTTGACAGTGGCTTTGAACATTTTGGAGCAGATTAATTTCTTATTTGTGGTCACACAGAGAAATTCATATAAAAGTAATGCCTAAATTGTGACCCAAAATTTTAATACTAAGATGTTTGTAATGACCTATAATCTTCATTAATGAATATGTATTATATTATTGTTAACCATACATAACTATAATTAACAAAAGATTACAGATGTTAACTATCTTTATAATTCCACCTACATTAAATATTATGTAATCTTATACAACTTAATTATAATTATTTAAGTATACTGATTAAAAGAATGAAACTGCATATTCTAATAGCTTTTCATATATAAAGTAGTATTTTAATTTAATAGCTTTTTATATATAAAGTAGTATTTTAATTTTTATTGTTACTTAAGAAAAGCTTAAAGTTAGGAGCATTATTTCCTTAGCTGTTTAATATGTTGTTTATCAGGAGGCAAATAAACTATTGTAGTTTCTACAAAGTCTTTATTTCTTTTTATTGTTTTGAAATTTCATTTTAGTAATGACTTCAACAGTCTATACACAAAATATCCAAAGAAATGTATAACTATTTTTAAATGGTTGTTTTAATATCATTTTTCCCAGAAAATATTTTACTTCACCAGCTCAGTAACAAGTTAATCCTTCAGGCCTTAATATTGTTATTTCCCTTCACAGTAATAACAGCTTAACAGAGAATAAAGATGTCAGGGGCAAAAAAAAAAAAAAAAATACTGAAGGCCCTTGCTATTTTACCTTGAATAAAGGCTCACTTTCCAAATTCTTTATCAAAAACAAATAATAAAGGGCAGCTGGGTGGCTCAGTTTGTTGAGCAACCAACTCTTGATTTCAGCTCAGGTCATGATCCCAGGGTCATGGGATCCAGCCCCATGTTGGGTTCTGCACTGAGTGTGGAGCCTGCTTGGGGTTCTCTCTCTCTCTTTCTTTCTCTATCCCTCTACCTTTCCCCTGTGCGTAGGTGTTTGTGTGCACATGTGCACACTCTCTAAAATGAAAGGAAGGAAGGAAGGAAGGAAGGAAGGAAGGAAGGAAGGAAGGAAGGAGAAAGGAAGGAAGAAATGAAGGAAGAAATGAAGGAAGGAAGGAAGGAAGGATGAACAAATGAACTTGGAGCAAAGAGTCTATTAAAATACACCTTATTTACACTCTAATTTTGATTAATTGCCTTTATACACTCATAGATAATAAATTCAAGGTATTACTAACCAAAATTTTAAAAACATTATAATAACATATTTTCTATAATGTGGTTATTTTGTAAACTTTTTCCAAATAGAATTACAACTCTTCATTGGGTAATTTAAATGAAATTTTGGTTATTTCTTGTATCATTTTAGTCATTTCATAAATCTATACTTAGCATTTTTCTATGATAATTTAGGATGTTTTCTGAACAGTATTATTTAAAACATTTTTTGTTTGTTTCCAAGGAAAAGAGTTTTTAAAAATGGCCTAAAATTAGAAATGTTTTACTCATAATTTAAATTTTTCTGAGACTCTCAGCCTAGTGTTCTTTTAAAAACAAAACAAAACAAAAACAAAAACATAAAACAAACCAGCCACATTTACCAATAGATAACAATAGCTAGGCAACCAAAATAAGTTATACTTGAGTATTAAGAGTGTTTTTTTTTATTTCCTCTTTCTCCCAGATACCTAAAATCCTTTCTAAAGACAAAATGCTGATTAAACTATAATATTCTAGGTAGATCTAACAGTAGTATTGGCTGAAAGACAACTAATGGCATTTATCTATTATATTTTTATTGAACATAAAATATATAAACTAATTCCTTGTGAACACTATAAACACATCAAATACAATATTTACTTATAAACTGCTAGATTTGTAATGAAGCATTTTCTTATACTTACAGATTAGGAGGAAAAATGAAAAAATACTAGAGCCCTAACCTAAAAAGATCAGCAGTAAACATGTTTAAAACTGCATGTACTAGACATTAGTAGCTTACCTTAAAACTACCAATATCCTGGAAAGTCTCTATGCATAGGCCTATGCATAGGCCTTTAGTCAATTAGCTATTGCCACCACGACTGCTGACCATCCAAGAGACTAAGAGGTTGTCAATTGGTAAGCCTTAGATAAGCAAAATGTGAAAAGAACCTAAGCCAAAAAAAAAAAGAAAAAAGCGCCATGTAAGTCCTCGGCCCAATTGTGTTCTCTAATACTCAGTCCTCATGCCAGAGAACTATAGACTTTCCCACTTGACCTCACCATTAAAGTTTCTTCAAAACCAGAGTTCAAGCCAAAGAGAGGCAAACACCTGAAGATAGTGATATTTATTGTAAAGTTTTTAAAATTCATTTCCCCAACAATTAAAATAGTGAGATAGTGAGAAAGGTCTAGATGAATGGTATATAAAATAGGTAGAAACCTTCAACTATCAGAGCTGAAGCATAACTCTCTAAATTTTTGGCTGGCAATATCAATAATATGTATTTACCCCCTGGATTTCATTATTTTCAGAAGTGTTCAAGTGGAGGTTTTAATTTCCTCTTCGTTCTATTTAGGACAGATGTATATGTTAAGAGACATTTACAAAAATATGAAATTACTATGCTTTACTTTAAAACACATAACTTTTCTCTGTTTATAACCTCAAAATTCATGAACATATTAAAATTTATTTTAATATATCCTTTATTTCTTGAAAATCAGGAAAAAGTAATCAATGAGGAGTATTTGCCCCATGTAATTCCACAAATTGGAAATTACAAGCAAAACAAGTGAACAGTAATTCAATAAAGAGAGAAGAGGCAATACCCCAAAGCAAAATCTCAAAAGCATTCCGGAGACAGTTTAAAGTTTAGCAAAAAAGAAAGTCTAAATTCTTTATCAGACGCTGAATTAATGACTGAGTTATATACCCCACAGCTTAAAACTATTTTGTAAAGTAAAAAATGGTGAAATTGACTTGATGGTTACTTAGACATGTAAAATACTTTCTTAAATACGGAAGCTTCAGCTGCATCATGATAAACAAGCCAGTTGGACTATTATTTTTCTCTGATCTAAACTACTACATCAGCTAGCAGCTAGAAATAATTGAGAGATGTGGAAAACCTCTTTGCAAAACAGGTTTGTAAATAGCATGTTTGTGCTGAAAGTGAGATAAGTAGTAAATACTTAAGATTATCTCAAGCCAGCAACTTTTGAATAGTGTTTGCCTTTGAGGTTTTTTTTGGTTTTTTGTTTTTTAAATTCCTCCTGTCCTGTAGACAATGAGGTTTTGGTACTGTTGGCTGTCTTTTTTAAATTGTTTTTAATGTTTATTTATTTTTGAGAAACAGAACAAGAGTGGGGGAGGGGCAGAGAGAGAGAGAAAGAGAGAGAGAGAGAGAGAGAGAGAGAGAATCTGAAGCAGTCTCCAGGCTCTGAGCTATCAGCACAGAGCCTAGAGAGGGGCTCAAACCTACAAGCACTAAGGTCATGACCTGAGCCAAAGTCAGACACTTAACCAACTGAGCCACCCAGGCACCCCTGATACTGTTGCCAGTTTTTTAAACTATATTCATCAGCTCCATAGGGTCATGGCCTGTAGGAGGGAAGTAAAATATCATTTTTTCCCACTGTGTTCCACATCCTTCAGTATCTGGCCATGAATTTATTCATTTATACAATAAATATTCATTGAGTACCTACTACCAATGAGATAAATAAGAAATAATAAGAAATATGTTTTAATGGACTTTTTACCTTTAAAAAAATTCACTAAGATTTATTCAAATTAAAAGTTTGCAAGAGTGTTTACAGTTAAACTATTTATCATAACTTAGCTTTGCTCTTAATTCTTTTGTTTTTTAATAATTTGTTTTATTTACTTTGAGATTTTAAAGAATTTGCCTATGTCTACTTTCAGGGTTGAATTAAGTTGTAAATCTTTAAACAATCAGACTTAGCAGTAACCTTGAAGAAGAGAAACAAAGAAGGACTTTTAAGTTTATTTTGAAGGATGTAAGAAAATTCGTTTGGAGAGAAAAGATGGAAAGAACTATAATACCCTACATTGGAAAATAGGCTCACAAATATTTTTGTATTATCATCTATTCCCATGTATAGGAAAAATTATTTCAAGAGTAAATTGTTTAATGTCTATGTCAGCCATTAAGCATCAAAGGACCAGGAAGGACTATGTCTGTTTTGTCACCAGTATGTCCCCAGCGTCTGTCAGTGCTTGGCAAATAGCAAGTACTCAATAAATATTTCGAGAGAATATCTTCAGGACATTTTTTCCATTCTCTTGCTGAGAGAAGACAAGGTCTACTGATGTTCTCCTCATCACTTAGGTTATCTATATATGTTTTTAAAAAAAAGTCCTAGTGGCTCAGTCAGTTAAGGGTCCGACTTTGGCTCAGGTCACGATCTCATGGCTCATGGGTTCAAGCCCAGCATCAAGAACTGTGCTGACAGCTCAGAGCCTGGAGCCTGTTTCAGATTCTGTGTCTCCCTCTCTCTCTGTCCCTCCACCACTTTCACGCTCTCTCAAAATAAATAAACAAACAAATAAATAAACATTAAACAATTAAAAAAAAAAAGTTCTATCTACTCTCCCCCTTGGGGGAAGAAGAATCTTAGTGCCACAGCTTTTTCCTTCTCCATGGAAGGGTTTAGACTTCACCTTCCTAAGGGGCTGGCTGTGAAGGGAAGACCAACAATCATCACAAATTGGAGGAAGAAATGTAGTTAACCCTTAGGTATGTAACTTTGTAATTCAAATAGTGTCTGAATCTATTCGCTATTCCATGAGGACTTCCCAATGAGTTTTCTCTTAACAGGAAGTCTTTTTGGACCTCATCATATAAACTCTTTAGAAAATTCCAAGCAGTTCCAAATTCCTAGGTTGCACACTATCTACCAAAATCAAGTTATTTGAATTTATATATGAATTACAATAAAAACCATTGTCAAAATTCTTTGTTATGTTCCGTAGTGCTAATGAGCCTTTATCCCTGTGGCTCTTTTTGTTTGCACTTAGAAAGCCCCCCATAATTTATGCTCCTACAAATTTATAACGCTCCTAAGAATTATTTATTGCTATACATTTAAAAAAAATCTCTGATACATTATCTCATTTGATCATCACAATGATCCTACAAGATAGTTAAACAAGTTATTATCTTCATTTTATAAATGAAAAACAGGCATAGAAAAGTCACAAGGCTAGTAAGCAGCATAGATAAGTCTTTTAACTCCAGGTTCAGATTTTTTTAAAGAAGACCTAATGCAGGGATCCCAAACTACCAATCTTCATAAGCATCTTGACATTCAAGTTTTTTTAAATCAATATTAATTTTGAACGTACATAAGCAAGGTATGTCACAGGCCTACAACTCCCTATTATATTTTATTGGGCCCCTTCCCACATTCGTGTTACTACCTGGTCACTGAAGTTATCTGCATTGAGATCCCATCAAGAAGAACAGCCATTCATTTATTCAATGATCCATCCAATTGTTCATCACAGTACAGCCATTCTTTGAAACACTAAGAATCTCTAATTTCATAAGATATGGTCACTGCCTTCAAAAAGTTTTCAAGCTAGTAAGGGACTCAGATAAACCCACCTGGACAACTGGGTAGCAGGTAAAGGAATGTACAAAGTGCCAGCCAAACAGAAAGATCAGGTATTTAAATCAGAATGTGGGGATCAGATAGAAGACGATCATTGTATGCCTAATTTAAGTCTCCATTACCTTTCTCATTTTGGCTTTCAAATGGCATTCCAGAGCGCAGCTTTCAAAATTTAAATTCTGAGTCTTTATTACCTATTCTGTCATATAGAATGAAAACTACAGAGACACCCTCAGATTAAGCTCAAATCGTTACAGATTTGTGTTAAATTTTGGTAACTGTTTTGGAGGAGAGTCTAAGGCTACAATTCTACAACATATTTAAATAGATCTTCAATGTATAATGGAAAGGCAGAGAAAAGACATGCCTTATTTCTGATCAGTAAAGGAAATTTTAGTCATCGTAGCTAGATTAAAGCCATCTCAAATGTTTTATTTCGCACTATGTATATACCACTGTGTTCTAAGTACACATGATCTTACACCAAATTCAGGGAAGGTAAAAAGCCACATAAGCAAAATTTACCTAAAAGGAACTTACCCAGTTTTCTATGTATTACCTAAAACTCACTAAGCTTCTAGATGTAGAAAAAATTATATTTTTAAAACTATTTGTTGATTTGTTAAACAGGCTCTGGCTCAACCACAACATGAAAACTTCTTAGGTTTCACGTCTCGGAATTTTTACCAAAAACCCTAATTCAGTCACAGATTGTCATGTGACAGTTTTGTA